>NW_006198713.1:19785-30035 GCF_000334495.1 Tupaia belangeri chinensis
CGTGGCACGGGACCGGGGGGCGTGCGGGGCCTGCCTCCTGCCGCCACCTTGGTGTGGGGCGGGGGGGATGCGCTGTTGATTCCTATCTTAATGTCTGCAGCAGTTATGGAGTCATTCAGAAGTAGGTTATTTAGTTTCCATGTATTTGTATATTTGTGAGGGCTTTTCCTGAGATTAATATCATGTTTAATTCCATCGTGGTTGGAGAAGATGCTGGATATAGTTTCTTTGCCTTTCTATTTGTAAAGGCTCACTTGGTGCCCTATCATGTGATCAATCTTAGATAAAGTACCATGCAGTGCTGAGAAAAATGTATATTTTGTGTTTTTTGGGTGAAAAATTCTAGAGATATCTATAAAGTCCATCTGATTTATGGTATCATTTAGATATTGAATCTCTTTGCTTATTTTTTTGTCTCATGATCTGTCTAAAGGAGATAAGGGGTACAGAAATCTCCAACAATTATAGTGTTACAGTCTATCTCTCCTTTTAGATCTGGCAATTTTTCTTTTACATATTTGGGTGTTCCTGAGCTCGGTGCATAGATATTTATAACCATTATATTTTCTTGGTGAATTAGTCCTTTTACTACTATATAATGCCCTTCTTTGTCTTTTCTTATGGATTTTGTCTTAAAGCCTATTTTGTCTGAAATCAGTATAGTGACTTTAGTTCTTTTTTGGTTTCCATTTGCATGGAATACCTATTTTCAGCCCTTCACTTTTAGTCTATGTATGTCTTTATCCATAAGATGTGTGTTTTTATTTTGTAGGCAACCATCAGGTGAAGGGTTTCTGACTTTTAATCAATTTAACCAGTGTGTGTCTCTTGATTGGAGAATTTAATCCATTGATATTTAACATTATTATCTATATTTCCAGATTTGTCCCTACCATTAAGTTGACCATATTCTTGGTTGTTTTTTGTTCTCATATTGCTGTCTGTCTCTCTTTAGTATTCTTGGTATTCTACTTAAATCCTTTCAGAATTTCTGGAGTTGGTAAATTCTATCAGGTTTTGTTTATCTAAGAACTTTTTTTTTCTTTTTCCATATGGAAGATAATCTTGCTGGGTATAGTATTCTTGATTAAAATTGTTTTTCATTGAACTTTGAATATATTTCCCCATTCTTTCCTTGCTTGCATTGTATTCAGTGAGAGGTCCAGTGTTAGTATGATGGGATATCTGTTGTAAGTGATTTGCTGTTTCTCTCTTGCCAATGCTATCTTGTCTTTTTATGTTGTTTTGGCCAATCTAGCTATAATGTGGCATGGAAAGGATATTCTTGGATTGATTCTACTCAGGGTTGTTTGTATTTCTTGGGTCTCAATGTTTAGTGCCTCTCTAGATTTGGAAAGTTTTCTTCTAGTATTGTGGAATAGATTATCAATGCCCTTATTAGTTTCTTCACCTTCTGGGATACAAATCATTCATATATTTGGGTGTTTCATAGTATCTAGCATTTCTCGTATAGTATCTTCAGTTTTCTTGGCTGTTTTCTCATTATTTTTGATAATTTTTTCTAGATGATTTGTTTTGCCTTCTGCTTCTGAAGTTTGATCTTCTGCATAGGCTAATCTGCTTTTTATCCTTTACAGGGAGGCTTTAATTTCCTGTTTAATAGCCTTCATATCTAATATTTCAATTTGATTCTTTTTTGTGGTGTCCAATTCTTCTACTATCATATCATGGAAGGGCTTCCTCATCTTGTGGATCTCAATGTTTCTTTTCTCTTCTATCTCAAAGATTTTTGTTGCCATAAATATTCTAAATTATTTTTCTGAAATTTCAGTAATATGGGGACCAGCAGGTGGCATGGTGGTTAAGGTGCTGGACACTCCCACATGGCCAACCACAGTTCAAATCCTGGACCTGGTGGCTTGCTTTCTTACTTTCCTGCTTTCTCTCTCTCTCTCTCTCTCTCTCTCTCTCTATCTGTGTGTGTGTGTGTGTGTTTGGTCAAATTAAAGTAAAATGCATGAATAAATAAAATGAAATAATTAAAAAAAATTTGATAATATACTCTAAATTTTCCATGTAGGTTACATTGTTCCCAGGATGGAGATATACTACTTGATTCTATCATCCTTGAGGCTCTTCTTTGATTTTTATTCATTTGGTAATGTATTCACTGCTGGTCAATTTGTTGGAGAGGGATTCTGTGACTGCGAAGTCATGTGCTTCCCCCACTGAAAAATAATTCAGTGCTATTTTCTCCCTTCTACTAAGCTCTCAAATGCAGGAAAAACAGAGGTAGTTTTGCAATAAGATTTATGAAGAGGAATTTCACTATCTTTGCAACCACTAAAGTGATGTGCAAAGAATTCTCTAAAACTCAAAATGCTCACATGGTTAAATACTATGCAACTAATCATCTCCAGGCAGAAGATAAGGGTGGAAAAGTAAAACAGCAAAATAGAATAAAGAAAAGAAAGTAGGAAATAGAAATAGGGAGAGAAGGCAAAGAAAAGGAAGGAAAAAAAGAAAAAAAATCATTCACAAAAATCCAATTCAGATAAAAATGGAAAACCACACAGTATTCAAGTGCCACAGGAACGCCCAAAACAGACAGAGGTGGAGATGGCTAGCAGCTTTCCATCCTTGGTGAGAAAAAAGACAGAGATTAACAAGAGAAAAGCCCAAGGAGGACAAAGAGCTGTTTTTTCAAAAGAGGAAAAAAAACTTAGAAGTGACAGAGGAGAGCAAGAGAGAGAAAAGCAGCCTTCCTACCTGGCTAGCTCTGGGTCTGGGAAGGGGACACTGGCTGGGGGAGACTTCACAGCTGTGAAGTTGAACTCAGAAGCCAAAAAAAAAAAAAGGCAAAGGTGGAAATGGTGAGCAGCTTTTTGTCCTAGCTAGCACTGAGTCTGAGAGGGGGACACCTCCTGGGGAGACTTCATAGCCTTGAAGTTGAATCCAGAGGTCCAAAACAAGAATTGGTGGAGATGGCTAGCAACTTTCTGTCCTAGGTAAGAAAAAAGACAGAGTTTAATAAGAGAAAAGCCGAAGGAGGGCACAGAGCTGTTTTTTCAAAAAGAGAAAAAAAAGTTAGAAGGGACAGCTGGGAGCAAGAGGGGGCAAAGCAGCCTTCCTACCTGGCTAAGTGATGGGTCTGGGAGAGGGAAAGTGGCTGGGGGAGATTTCACAGCCATGAAGTTGAATCCAGAGGCCCCAAAGAGGCAAAGGTGGAGATGGCTAACAGCTTTCTGTCCTGGCTAGCACTGTGTCTGGGGAGGGGACACTGGTTGGGGGAGACTTCAGAGCAGTGAAGTTGATCCCAAGGCCCAATACAGGCAAAGTTCGAGATGATTAGAAGCTTTCTGTCCTGGCTAGTACTGGTTCTGGGAGGGGAACACTACTATGACAATCTTTAAAAAGATATTGAAAATGACACAATAAAGTGGAAGAACATCCCATGTTCCTGGATTAGAAGAATTGATATAATTAAAATGAAAAATCTACCCAAATTAATCTACATATTTAATGCAATTCCAATAAAAATACCAGAGACATTTTTCACAGATCTAAACATTAACAATCACAGAATTTGTCTGCAATCATAAAAGACCTCATATTTCCAAAGCAATCCTGTGCAAGAAGAATGGAGTGGGCACCTTATCACTTCCTGTTCCCTAAAACTGTGATAATTAATATAACATGGTATTGACACAGAAACAGACAGTTAGAACAATAGAATAGAATATAGACCCCAGAAATAAACCCCAATACTTAGAGCCAACTGATTTTGACAAAGGATACCAGTCAACTCAGTGGGAAAAAGAAACCCTCTTTAGCAAATGGTGCTGGAAAAACTGGGTATCCACATGCAGAAAGATGAAACTGGATCCCCATATTTCACCATTATCAAAAATCAACTCAAAATGGATCAAAGATCTTAATCTAACACCTCAAACTGTAAAATTACTGGTGGAAAAGTCTGAGGAAACTGCAAGATATTAGGGTAAGCAGACTTCTTAAATAAGACTCCCAAAGCATGGGCTTAATCCCTAAAATAGACAAGTGGGATTATATCAGATTAAGAAATTTCTGCACAACAAAGGACACAGTTATTACTGTGAATAAACAACCCTCAGAATTCCAACTATGCCTCAGATAAGGGACTGATAACCAGAATACACAGGGAACTCAGGTGGCTTACCCCCTAAAAAAGATGAACCCAATTAAAAGATGAGAAAACGAACTTAAAAAAATTCTCTAAGGAAGACATATGAACAGCCAAAAAGCATATGAGGAAATGCTCAACCTCCCTCATCATAAGGGAGATCCAGAGTAAAACCACAATGAGATACCACCTAACCCCTGTCAGGAGGGCAAAGATTAAAAATACAAAAAAAAAAAAAAGAAAGAAAATGATGAAAAGGATGTCATTGTCAGTATCGTGGTGAAAGGGGAACTCTCCTACACTGTTGGTGGGAATGTAAATTGGTCTGGCCACTGTGGAGAACAATATGGTGTTTCCTCAAAGATCACCTATAGAACTACCATTTGATTCAGCAATCCTACTTCAAGGCACCTACCCAAGGGACAGGAGAATTGTAAAAAGTCCATGTACATCAATGTTTATTGTGTTCACAATTACTAAGACATGGAACCAACCCAAATGTCCATGAAGAGATGAATGGATTGAAAGAAATGTGGCATATATACTCTGTGGAATACCATTCACCCTTAAAAAAATAACAAGACCCTGGCATTTGATAGAAAATGGTCAAATATGGAAGAGTTACTGCTGAGTGAAGCCCCAGGTTATGAAAGAAAGATATTGTATGTATCCACTTAATATATACCAACTGTCCATGCTCTATGGTGCAGATTGAAATATTGGAGGACATAAAAGCAGCGAAAATAGTTACAGACACTGAAGACAGTGTGGAACATGGGGAAAAGGGAAGAGTTTAGGGAAGGACATCAGGGAGAAAAAATAAAGAGGCATGACATTTGTGGGATAGAAATGGCTTATTGCCTGTTGATGATAATGTGTATAGCATTCTCAACTGGACTGATTTGAGGTATTTTGTGTTGGGTAAATTCTCTTACAAGCCAAAGGAGGTATAGTGGTCAAATGCTTTTTTAAAAAAATCAGACAACAAAAAATCTCATAAACTAATGAGGATAGATTTTTTGAAACAAAGGTAATCTTCACATTGCCAATGAAAGAAGAATTTGTAATTTCCATGTACAGGACTGTGAGAGGTAAGAGTTTATATGCTGAAAAGATCTGAGATACCATTGTCCAGTTAGGGATAAGTAAAATTGTACATAACAATAGCTCATTATGAGAAGATAGAAAAAGGAAACATTTATTTACTCACTGTGAGTTCATTAAGCAATAAGTTCTCAAAAAAGCAGAAATAAAACAAAATTGGAAAGAGATGTTTAAAAGTGAAGGTATGATAATGTCAGTGATTTGATGATTTATAGGCTTTGCAAAATTCTTGATTTTAACCCTCTTTAAATATATTCCAAAGAAAGACTCAGCTACTTGTGATATTTTGGACTTTTTCTGTTATCTAGTTTTATACAATGAGTAATGCTTATGATAAATACATACACTGAAGCCTGAGTTTTTTCATGGATCTCTTCCCTCTCACCCTCTATTACCCACCCCCTCTTACACTGTCTACAGTTATCCCTCCTGCTATTATACTTTCTATTCTTTCCATTTTTGCTATAAAGTGCAGACATTTGGTATATATTAAGCAGGGACATATAATGCTTCTCTTCCATAATCTGACTTGTGTCACTTAATATTAAACCTTACATATTCATCCACTTTGGTTTAAATATCAGGGTCTTTTGTTGTTGTTGTTCTGTTTTGTTTTGTTTTGTTTATAGCTGAGTAGTATACCATAGTACACATGTGCCACATTTTTCAACCCACCTATCTCTTCTTGGACATTTGGTTTGATTCCATGTTCTAGCAATCATGAATAATGCTGAAATGAACATGAATGTGCAAATGTTTTTCTAACTGAGGGTTTTCCTATCCTTTGGGTAGATGCCCAATGGTAGAATTATTGAGTCATAATATAATTCTATTTGAAGGCTTCTGAGGAACCCCCATATTGTTCTCCACAATGGCTGTACTAATTTAAATTCCCACCAACAGTATAACAGAGTTCCCTTTTCATGGCAGCCTCGCTAACATTTATCTTTCTTTACATTTTTAATCTTAGTCATTCTGGGGTTTAAGTGGTAACTCATTGTGATTTCAATTTGCATTTCCTTTATGATAAGAGAGGTTGAGTTTTGTTTTGTTTTGTTTTGTTTTTTTTTCCTAGTGAATTTGTACTTAAACTTGCTTGTGTTTAAGATAGTTGAATTTGCATTTTTAGCTTTTCTGATGAGAAATTCCTGATGTTCAGTGTTATCGCTGTTTGTGGATCCTTTTTTCCCCCTAGTTGCTTTGTATTCTCTTACTTCTATTTATCTCCCTTAGATTTTCCTGGTGTAGCATTCCCTTAAGTATTTCCTGAAGAGCTGGTTTAGTTTTGGTGAATTCTTTCAACCTTTGTTTGTCTGGGAATAATTTTATATCTCCTACTTGTTTGAAGAATAACCTTTCTGGATGTGGGAGGCTGCGCACCAACAAGTCAGCCGAGGCCATTTTCATGAGTCTCTGACTATTGCCATCTTAGGCTTAGAGAGCAAACAATTACACAATGACAAAGGCCACAATTGGCTCCCCTTTAAAAACCTCACCTTCAAAACCATACTCTGATTGGCCACTTCCCATAGCAAATCGGTGAGCTTAGAATCCCTCAGATTTGCATATCCAGCACCTGATGATTGGTCTACAAAGCAACCAATCATAACCCACCTTTTACAGTCCTTCATTCAACCAATCACTGCCCACCAACATGTATATAACCACGATCTCTGGCCCACAATCGCCAGATGACCCTGAAGACCCTGAAGAGTTGTAACACTGCGTCGTCTCTGGACGACCCTGAAGAACTGTGACACCGCGTCATCTCCGTGCTGCCCACAATAAACAGACAACCCTGAAGAGTTGTAACACTGCGTCATCTCCGTGTTGTAACACTGCATCGTTCGTCCCGTCTCTCACTCCTTCCCTCAGGAAAACCTTTTCGACTGTCCCCTGGGTCAGGACATCTGGGTATAGTACACTTGGCCGAAATTATTTTTCTTTTGAAGTTTTAAATATGTCATCTCAGTCTTTTCTTGCCTGTGTTGCTTCAGTTTAGAAGTCAGATGTTAGTCTAGTGGGGTAACCTTATTAAGTAAATTGGTGTTTCTCTTTTCTCATTTTTAGAATATTGCCTGATTTTTATCAATTTGGCTATGCTAGACTTTGGAGAGGAACTTCATATGTTATATGTATTTGATGACCTTTGTATTTCCTAGATTTGAATGTCTGCGTGCCTATCTAAATTTGGAAAGTTTTCAGCTAATATATCATGAGAGAGATTTTCTATGCCTTTGCCTTTCTCTTTGCCTTATAGAATACCTATTATGTGGCTACTAGATTACTTAATAGTGTCTAGGATTTCATGTGTGTTATCATGATTTTTAATGCTTAGTTTCTAT
This sequence comes from Tupaia belangeri chinensis, assembly GCF_000334495.1. Classification (NCBI taxonomy): domain Eukaryota; kingdom Metazoa; phylum Chordata; class Mammalia; order Scandentia; family Tupaiidae; genus Tupaia; species Tupaia belangeri. Next base: position 27,358 of record NW_006198713.1, read on the forward strand.
TCTTTTTGGTTGATTGGACTACATCAGAGATTTGTCGTCAAGGTCAGAGAATGTCTTCTGTGTGGAGTAATCTGCTGTTGATAATTTCAAGAGAGGTTTTTATTTCCTGCATGATATTCCTTATCTCCAGAAGTTCTGTTTGATTATTTTTCAGTGTGTTTGTTTCTTCCTTCTAGTCATGGAAAGAGTTGCTCATCTCCTGGAATTCGTTATCTGTTCTCTTGCATCTCACTGAGTTTTGTTACCATGCATATTCTGAATTTATTTTTCTGACATTTCTGTGATCTCTTGTGTTTTATTCAAGAGAAGAGTTATTGTGTTCCCTTGAGGGGGAGGTATTTCCCAGTTTTCTCCTATGTCTTGAAGCTCTGCTTTGATTTGAACTCATCTGATAATATATCCAACTCTTCCTGTTTCTGTTCCTATTCGAGTATGTTTGTGTAGCTGTGTGCTTGTACCCTTTTCTATGGTATGCATTAGCTCTGTGCCAGTTTTCCTCCTCTACTATGAATGGGAGGGTGTAATCCACAGTAGGAATTTTAGGTTCAGGTTTTCAGAAAGAATTTTCTCTCCTTTTACTGCTAGAGGGTTTGTGGGGAAAGAATTCCTCCAGGATGTCCTGTCTTCATGTATGTGGTTCCTGTTTACCCAAATCTTTCTGCTCCCAATGTGACTGGAGGTTGAGCTTCTACTTCTTCTATCTCAGGGTTCACAGGAACCAGCTATAGGTTCTTTTTTTTTTTTTTTTTTTTTTCTCCCCCACAGCAGGCTGGATGGGGTCCTAATCTTGGTTCTTATTTTTAAAACCCAAACCAAGAGTCTTTTAATTGATGGATTTGATAGATTTACAATTATAGGTACTATGACAATTTTACACTAGGACTTATTTGTGCCATATTTTTTCACCTGTGGACAACCCATAGTTCTACAGTCCTAGATATTTGGAAGCTCACTGAAAAGGTGGGGGGAGGTTATGGACACTTGGGGGACAGTAACATATACAAGATCCTCCTCCTTTGACTAAGGTAAAATTGAGCTTCCCAACTGAGAATTTTCTTATGGATAGAATGGCAGTGGCATAATGTTACTCTTAGGCAAGTTTGAAAAATAAACATTTTGAGGAGATCTTTTCATAAAATAAATATGCAGTCACAACTAATGTAATGATTGGTGAACATAGCAAGCATTGTTCAACTATTACAGTGAACCTACACTTGAGTTTGCTGTGTCCCTACAGTAATAGCCTTTCGAATGACTGAGATCATTACAATGAACAAAGCATATTTGTAGAAAGAGATAGTATTTCTGGGTAGCTTATCTGGAATCCAGGATGCTACCTCATTTGCATGTGGTTTGACTCTTTGTGAGACCCTTACTGAATGTTTCTGGGATCACAGCACAGCTAGCAACCCCTATTCCTTAAGGTGGAGAGGATGGCTAAATAATACTTAAGAGCAAGTCTTTTCTCAGAGCAGTTGCTATAATGTTGCAAATGCTTTATTAAAAATTGATTGCATCATCCTAACACTTTGAGAGCTTATCAGAAATGTAATTTCTTTTACCCCCAGCTTTACAGAGACATTGATTTACAAATATATATGTATACATATACATATATGTTGAGTTTAGACATAAGCAAATGCTCATGTTACCATCACATTAAAGTCAGTAAACATTCATTGCTGTCAACAAAAAAATATTCGAAAAACATTTCAAGATCTATATCCTAGAAATCAGCAGTTTCAAAATTTAGATTAATAGAACAAAAGTTGAAAATCTTTCAGCAGAAGTGTAGACATTATATGGAAATTTGGTAAATGTACTCAGATAGAAAAATTGAGATAGAAGGGAACCAGCAGTTAGCGTAATGGCTATGTCGCTGGACTCCCACGTAGTCGACCACGGTTCGCGTCCCGGACTCGGTGGCTTAAAACTCATGCCGGGCATGGGTGCGTGCGTGCCCAAGATCCCGAGAGGAGAATGAAGGAGAAGGGATTGTGGCATGACCATACCCCCTGGGGGGTGATTTCTTGCTTTCTGTCTCTATGTCTCTCTCTGTCTGTCTGGCGAGTGCACGCGCCCTATAGCGAAAAAAACCTCTCCAAAAAAAATGAGATAGAAAAGTAGAGGTTTTCTCTGTGCTCTGAGACTCTACTGAGTACCATCTAGAAGGGGTAGGTTGAAAAATAAGAGTGCTAGATTATACCATGTGAACAATAAAAGGATCCATTGACTGGAGTGGAGAAATTTCCTTGTTGTGTGTGGGCTTGTTAGGACTGACCTCGAAACAGTAGTTTATTTAAGGTCCCTGAATCTCTGATAAGAGGCAGAATGGAAGAAAGCACTTTTTAGAGGAAGAATGCAGACAAGTAACACCAGGGTAAGAAAAATAACAAGAACAGGGATTTGGAAAGTTATTAAAAGTAACAGTAACTTTCTGGACTGTCTAGCAGAGAGATAATACACAAGAGAACTAATGTTTTGGGATGGAATCCACCTATCATAAAGAAAAGTAAATACATCTGACATTCTCCATGGAAGTCACTTATTGCTCAGGTCCTTTGTCTACATCAGAATGACCACTGGGTACATGAAATGTAGATACAATGTATAATATAATAATAAAACGAACACTAAGGCCCTTTCAGTAAGTGTTTACTCTGGCCTGGGGCACTGAG
>NW_006198714.1:0-1255 GCF_000334495.1 Tupaia belangeri chinensis
CAAAATCAGCATAGAGGGTCATTTCTCAACAGAATACAAAGTATCTATGAAAACTCATAGCTAACATCATCCTGAATGGGGAAAACCTGAAAACTTTTTTGCTAAAATCTAGTACAAGGCAAGGATGCCCACTCTCTCCACTCTTTTTCAGTTTAATACTGGAAGTCCTCATCAATGCAATCAGAAAAGAGAACAAAACAAAAAAGGCATTTGAATAGGAAAAGAAAAGGTGAATTTATCTCTATTTGCAGATTAACATGATTGCATTCATAGAAGACCTGATGATGTCCATGAAAAAATTCCAGGAAGTAATAAATGAATACAATAAATTTGCAGGATACAAAATTAACATACAGAACTCTATAGCATTTCTCTTTACAAACATCAGGCAGCCTGAGATAGAACCAAAGAAAGTAGATCCTGAGATGGATACCATACTTCAGCTATGAAATATTGGTTTCCTTGACCAAAAATGAAGACTTTCTGCTGAGATGTACCCCTCTAGACTCATTTCTAGTGGGTAGGAATAGCTCTGTGTATCTTTCTCTCCATTTCTGTCTCTTTTCTCTGTCTTGCTGTGTCTCTCTCCTGGGACTTAATTTTTTTTTTAAGGTACAGTATTCTCTGGGCACTCAAACCTATCCCTTATTGTGTCACTTTATTTAGGAAAGGCATCAGCCAAGCCAGGCCTATCCTGAGATGGATACAGTACTTCAGCTGTGAAATATTGGTTTTGCATGGCGACATTTTCATTTTTGCTTTCTAAAATTATAATCTTATGATTTTTATCCTATTTTTTCTTTCTTTTTTCATTATTTTTTTCTTCTTCTTTTCTCTTCTTAATCCTTTTCCTTTTTTCTTTATCTTTATTCATTTTCTGATCAGCCTCTATGCAAGTAAGTGTCTAGACAGGTCCAAGTGAACAGTTTTCAAATATCTAAATATGATTAGGGTCATAATATTTGTCGTTTCACCTTGACTACAATGCACAAAGAGTGAAAATGGAACAGAAGAAAGATGACAATTCACCTCCTGCTTGTGTGAACATTCAGATTGGCCCATCTCTACATGGATCCTGAACTTCAGCTGTGAAATAGTACTTTCAGAGACTTAAAATAAAGATTTTCTGCTCAGACTTCTCCCTAACTTATTTCTAGTGGGTAGCGTTACTTGTCTCTTTGTTTCCATTTCTTCCATTTCTCTCTGCCTCTCTGTGCCTCCCTAAGTCTTTTAATTTTTAAAATTTTTTTTAAGG
>NW_006198715.1:0-1143 GCF_000334495.1 Tupaia belangeri chinensis
CCACTTAACATATACCGTATGTCTGCATTCTCTGAATGAAACTGATTGACTAATGGTTGAACAAACACAAGAGATGGTTGTGAATGTCAGACGTGGTGTATGTGGAGGAGGGAGGCCTAACGAAGGACATTTGGAGAAGGGATACAGAGGTAGAGCATTGACCAGATGGGGCGGTGTGGTGTTATCTGTTAAAGATATTTTGATCAATGAATCTGGGGAGAAATGTGCACATATCGAAATGGTCTCATGGTAAGCCAAACAATATGATTGAAAGTATATACAAAAAAAACAAATAATAAATAATGTGAAAAAAAGAAGAATTTGATTACATAGGAAATTTTTCATGATTTGGTGTCAAATTAAAAAACAGAATGAAAAAAGCTAATAAACAATATAGTCTCAATTTTGTAAAATAAATGTATATTAAGAAGAACGTTCCCAAAATATAAATAAAAAATATCTTTGGGACCAGAAAGAAAATAATAATCTTGTTTATATTACATGGAATCACATATAACTTTACAGTGTATTACATTTCTTTTTCCAGAAGGAATAACACGCATATCAGTCAATACAAAGAGATTAAAATCCCCATCATCATCATCCAATAGCTTTTCATTATTTTTTCCAGATTATTATTATTCCAATGGGGGGAGAGATTTTTGCTGTAAGGCACGTGTGCTCGCCAGAAAGACAGAGAGAGACAGAAAGTGAGAAATTCACCCAGGGTGGATGGCTATGCCACAATCCCATCTCCTCCACTCTCCCCTCGGGATCTTGGGCATGCACACACATGCACCCGATGTGAGTTTAAGCCACCGGGTCTGGGACTTGAACCACAGTTGGCTACATGGGGGTCCAGCAACATAGCCATTACACCAACTGCTAGTACCTATTCTAATTATTTTTTTAAACATTCAATCACTATTTATCATTTTGTTTGTAAAAAGACTTTACTCAACATAAAACATTTCTCAGACCAGTCCAGTTGTGAATACTATATACAACATCATCAACAGGTAATTAACCATATCTGTGTCTCAGTAATGTCATGCCTCTATATTTGTTCTCTTGCTATCCTTCTCCATACATCTCTCATCTCCCACCCCATGCCACACTGTCTTATCATTGCTAACTATTTTC
>NW_006198716.1:0-825 GCF_000334495.1 Tupaia belangeri chinensis
TGAGTTGGTTTCTGGGCCTGGTGTCGTCTCTGTTGCCAGAACAGATGGACCCTCAAATGCAGGTAGCTCAGGAAACACATTTTCCAACATCCTCCCAAGATGACCCTTTCCTCAATCACACTGGAGATCATGTATTTCTGTAGAAAGCAGGGAAGACCCAGGATGAGATGCCTGGATAGGACCAGACCCAAAAACAGTCTGAGCTCAGATCCGTGTACCAAGACCCACAGCAGGCCCTTGTATCCCTCTGAGTGGACAGAGGCAGTGGAACAAACAACTTGACAGGGACAGACAACTTGTTTGGGACACACAATCGCAGGCAGAGACCCCTGTCTGTTAGGCTATGAGGATGTGTTACTCTGGGAGACTTTTAACGTACCCAAAGTTTTACAACTCATGAAGGCCTTTGGGATCTCTCTGCTACACACCCTGTGGGAGCAGTGGCAAGTAAGACACAGTGGGTTTCCTGCACAGCATTGTTCCCTGCTGTTTTTTGGGCAAGTGTCAGAAGGTAGGCCCCAAATGGACATGGAGAACTGGGAGAGGACTCAGCAATGAAGAGGTCTAGTGACCACCCAGCTGACATGTCCAATTAAAGTGAGATATCAGGGGAGCACACTGTGAACCACATTCTTCCCTGGGACTCCTGACGGTTCAAATTCCCTGGAAGGACTTTGTGTTCTGGAGTTCCCAGGTGTCATTTACACACTGGGGAATGTCCCTTCATATTTTGCATTGCAAAATTTATTTGCCAATATAGGGCTGCTTATTAAAATTCTGGATCAGATCATATTCTAAGGAAGAGAGAGGGCCACAAGGCCCGAC
>NW_006198717.1:0-893 GCF_000334495.1 Tupaia belangeri chinensis
TCTATCAACAATGGATTGCTTTATAAATTGTGATATACGCATAGAACAGAATGATATGTAGTCATTAAAAGGAATAAGGCAGCCTCAGCCTTGGTGGCATAGGCAATAAGGCTCTGCTGCTCTATAATACTGGAGCCATATAGGAGGCCCAGTTTCAGATCTTGAGTCAACTTGAGTCCCAGGTGCACCCATCAACCTGGCTGGCTAGAAGGCTGGAGGAAGGGTCATGGTGAGACCCTGTCTGTCCTCAACACACATATACACTTTGAAACAAAGAAATAAAAATGAAAAGAGGGTAGATTTATATTTATTAATTTGGAATTATTCTTAGACATACTGTGAAAAATCAACAGAGTAGTCTAGTATGTAGAGCATATTACCATTTACAAAGCACACAAGCAGTATGCCTTCTCAGTAGAGAAAGGAGTTTGGAAGGTGTTAATTTAGGCAAAGGCACAAATTTCTTAGCAAATAACAACCTAAATAAGGAAGCTGAACTGGACACATACATATATATGTGCATGGAAGGGTACTTTAGAATGTGGCGGAAGTGGCTTGGAATAGGAATGAGAGTCAGGCTTCCATCTATATATTTTTTTGTACTATTTAAAATTTATACTTTATTTTTCATTTGTATCCCTTTGTACTTTTAAAAATTCGTATGAGTTTTAAAAACCAAGGTTTTGGGGACCAGCAGATGGCGTAATGGTTACCTGAGTGGACTCCCACATGGCCAACCATGGTTCAAGTCCCAGACCCAGAGGCTTGAAACTCACACCAGGCAATGTGAGTGCGTGCCCAAAACCTCTTAAGAGCAGACTAGAGGTAAAGGGATTGCAGCGTGGCCATCCCTCCTAGGACGTGATTTCTCTCTTTCTGGCTTTCTGTCTGTC
>NW_006198718.1:0-877 GCF_000334495.1 Tupaia belangeri chinensis
CACAATCCCTTCTCCTCCGTTCTCCTCTTGGGATCTTGGGTATGCACGCACACGCGCCCGGCGTGAGTTTTAAGCCACTGGGTCCGGGACACAAACCGCAGTCGACTACATGGGAGTCCAGTGACAAAGCCATTGAGCTAACTGCTGGTCCTAAGAAAAATAATTCTTAAAAAAAGAAAATACACAAATATGAAGCCTAATGATTTCAAACATTCTGAAAAAAATAAAATATGCTTTCAATTTTATTGTTATTATTATTGAAAAAGGGTACAAATGCTGAAGAGACAGAGAGAGAAGGAAAGTGAGAAATGAACACTCCCCACGGGGAATGGTCATGCTGCAATCCCATCTCTTGCATTCTCCCCTTGGGATATTAGGCACACAATCACACATGATGGATGTGTTTGTTTGTTTGTTTGTATTGTTTTTTTTCAAAGCGCCATGTTTAGAATTAGAATCATGGAGTAAGCCACGTGAGACCTAGCACCTTAACTACCACTTCACCTACTGGCCCAAAATTTATTATGTTTTTATTGCCAGGAAGAAATGCTAGCTTGTCATAGACAGACATACAGAAACAGAGAGAAAAAGAGAGAGCACTGCCAATGCAGTCTGGTCACTACACAATCCATTCTTTTACATTTCTCCACCCTGGTGGGTTTTTGAGCATGGACATATAAAGACAAAAACACACACACACACACACACACACACACACACACACACACCTGTTGTAATCCAATCCACCAGGGAAGGACGTTGCCATAGTCTACAATGTGGGATGGGATCCAGATAACTATTAGGCTATATCTCTGACCCTAAAAGTGTCTTTAAAGAAATGGTTCTCTGACCCTAAAAGTGTCTTTAAAGAAATGGT
>NW_006198719.1:0-1580 GCF_000334495.1 Tupaia belangeri chinensis
AATCATTCATAGTATCCTCTAATGATATTTTTTTAAATTTCTACTATGTCTGTTATTAAATTGCCTGCTTCATTGCAGAATTCATTTATCTGGTTCCACTCTCTCTTCTTATTAATAAGTCTCACTAGTGGTGTATTGATTTTGTTTATCTTTTCAAAGAACCAGCTTTTGCTTTCATTTATTTTCTCTCTAGTTCCTGTATTTTCTATTTCATTTATTTCTCCTTGGATCTTTATTATTTCCTTTCTCCTGGAGTGTTGTGGATATTTTTTTTTCTGTTGATTTTCCCGTTCTCTGAGGCATGATGTTTGGTGATCCATTTGCCTTTTTTCTTTCTTCTTATGTTCACTAATTTTTATGAACTTCCCTCTTATGAATGCATTAGCAGTGTCCCCAAAATTATAAAACTCCTATCTTCAATGTCATTGACTTCCATGAATTGTTCTATTTCTGTCTTTATTTCATCAGTAGTTGTGGAGTCATTCAGTAGTAGGTTATTTAGTTTCCACGTATTTGAGTATTTTTGCGGATTTCTCTTGAAATTAAAATCAAGTTACTTCCATCAGGGTTGAAGAAGATTCTGAATATAGTTGCTATGCCTTTGAATCTGTAGAGGCTTTCCTTGTGCCCTATCATGTGGTCGATCTTCTAAAAGGTTCCATGTGGAGGTGAGAAAAAGTGTATCTCATGGTTGTTGGGTGGAAAGTTCTGTAGATATCTGTTAAGTCCATTTTATTTATGGTATCATTTAGATCCTTTATTTCTTTAACTATTTTTTGTCTAGGTGATCTGTCCAGAGGGGATAGTGGGTTGTTGATGTCTCCAACAATTAGTGTGTTGAAATCTATCTCTCCTATTAGATGTAACAGTCTTTCCCTCACATATTTGGGTGTTTCTCTACTAGGTGCATAGATATTTATAAGCGTTATATCTTCTTGATCTATTGACCCTTTTACTACAATATAGTGCCCTTCTTTGTGTCTTCAAACAGTTTTTTTTTTTAAGCCTATCTTTTCAGAAATTATAATCATGACTCCAGGTCTTGTCTGGTTGCCATTTGCATGGAAAAACTTTTTCCAACCCTTCACTTTCAGTCTATGTGTATCTTTATCCATGAGGTGGGTTTCCTATAGGAGACAGAAGAGGGTTTGTATTTTTTTATTCATTCAGTCAATCTGTGTAATTTGATGGAAGAATTTAATGAATTAACATTCAATGCTATTATTGATATTTCCAGACTTGTCCTCACGTTTAAGTTGGCCATTGTCTTGTTTGACTTTTATTCCTTCATTTCTGGCTGTTCATTCTTTAATTTTCCTGGGACAGTATTGTTTTCAGTTTCTTGAAGAGCTGGTTTGGTGTTAACAAATTTTTTCTGATTTTGTTTGTCTGAAAAGATATTAATCGTTTTTTCCTATATGAAGGATAATCTTGCAGGATAGGATAATCTTGGTTGAAATTGTTTCTCTCTTAGCACTTTCAATACATCTTCCCATTCTTTCCCTGCTTGCACTGTTTTCATTGAGAGCTCCTGTGTTAGCCTTGTGGAATGACCTTTGTGAGTTACTTGTCATTTCTCT
>NW_006198720.1:0-457 GCF_000334495.1 Tupaia belangeri chinensis
CCATTGTCCATCTTCTTCCCACCCTGTCTCTAGTATCTACAGATGTTCCCCATGGCTTTGTACCTTCCAGTCTTTTGGTTTCTAACATAGAGTGCAGACATTTGGTATATATTAAGTGGGGATATACAACGCTTCTCTTTCATAGTCTGGCTTGCTTAGTGAAGCAGCATTAAATCTTCCATATTGGTTCAGTTTTGATCAAATGCGGGGCCTCTTTTTTATGGCGGAGTAGTATTCCAATAGCGTATATTCATCTGTTGTGGGACATTTGGGTTGATTCTATGTTTTAGCAGTTGTGAATAATGCTGCAATAAACATGGATGTGCAAATACTTTACTGAATGAGTGTATTCCTATCCTTTGGGTGGATACTCAGGAGTGCTGGATCATATGGTAGTTTTATTTGTAGATTTTCAAGGAATCTCCACATTGTTCTCTACAGTGGTTGTACTAATTTA
>NW_006198721.1:0-1054 GCF_000334495.1 Tupaia belangeri chinensis
AAGGTTTAAATATCCACCTTCCACCTCTGGGTTCCCTTACTCCTGTGCTGCCCGGCCCTGGCACTCCTCCTCCCCACACACACACCCTGGCCATCTCCAGATGAGCCTCCTTCTGCAGGGTTTGTCTGAGGCTCCGTGTTTTAAGTGACTGGATGAGGAGATGCTATACAAATAACAGTAATATTGACCCCACCCCAGGAGCCCCTACAGCTCACAGAGGGCTGCATGCTCTCCCCTCTTCCCATCTGCTCCCCTGCCCTCTGCAGTCCCCACTGCTCCCTACCATCTGTCCAGGCTAAGCGGCTTCTCAGTTCCATCCTGCTGCTTGCCTGGTGCCTGGGGCCTTTCCCAGACAGCCCTAGCCCACGGCCGGTCCTCAGCTCTGGCACTGAAGCTGGTGGGGCCTGGGCAGCAGGGACATGTCTGCAGGCCTTGGAGAGTCCATGGTGCGCTGGGGGACGTGGTGTAGGAGAGCAGGTCTCTTGGGGTCTGGCAAGGGATTGGGTACGCACATGGTAGGTGTTCACTGATGTTCCAGGGCCAAGGAGGGATGTCCCGGCAGAGCCTCCTCCATGTCTCAGGCCTCGATGACCACCAGTCCCCCCCTGACCTGGAGTGTCCACACCAAGGCCCGGCTTCGACACCCTCTCTGGCCATCAGCACCCCTTTAACATTTCTGAGCCATGGTTTTTTTTTTTTTCTTTTGGAGAGGCTTTTGCGATAGGGCATGTATGCTCGCCAGACAGAGAAAGACAGAGAGACAGAAAGCAAGAAATCACCCTTCAAGGGGGAATGGCCATGCTGCAATCCTTTCTCCTCCATTCTCTTCTCAGGATCTTGGGCATGCATGCACATGAGCCCAGTGTGAAGTTAATCCACTGTCTGGGACTTGAACTGTGGTGGACCACATGGGAGTCCAGCGACATAGCCATTTCGCCAACTGCTGGTCCCATTCTGAGCCATGGTTTGTGCACCTGGGAGCAGGCATACTGGTAGGTATGGTCTCCAAGAAGCCTGGGCTATGAAATGCAGCCTGGTGCTGCGCTGGGAAGTC
>NW_006198722.1:0-314 GCF_000334495.1 Tupaia belangeri chinensis
CGGCCCAAGGCACCCAGGGCAGCCCCTGGGCCACCGCCAGGCTCCTCTCTAGGCTTGAGCTGGCAGGTTGCTCCTCTCTGCGGGTTTCTGTGAAGTGCGGCTGGCCACCAGCAGACCCTGTCTGGCCCAACCAAGAGAAATCCTCCTTTTTAACATGGCAGGTGCCAGGGCCTGTCCTTAGTGGTTGGGAGGGGTCGCTCCATTGCGCCCAGCACCCAGAGGAGGAGCCCTTTCCTGCCCCAAAGCTGCTCACCCGCTGCCCTGAGCCAAGGCTCTGGGAGGGGGGAAACCAGCTCCCCCATTTCCTCTGTGGG
>NW_006198723.1:0-800 GCF_000334495.1 Tupaia belangeri chinensis
TGAGATAGGCAAGGAAATTATGTCAACTGAGAACTCCGGGATTTCATAAAGAATAAGGAAACTATGCAGCAATACCTTTGATCCTTCTGTACTCTTATTCATGTGAAATGTGCTTTTTATCTGGGATAAATTATATAAAAATACTGTTCTGAGGACTATGTGAACATAGGATTATTTAAAAACTACACTCAATATTGGGCTTTGTGTCTGATGAAAACAATTCTAAACCACAGGGAAAGAATTGCAGAGATGCAAGATGAACTGCAGAGAAAAGAGGCCTCCTTCCAAAAGCAGGTAAATTGCATTCTGATAATTGCAGAATCCTCCAGCAGCAGCTAGTGTCTTTTATAATGGACTGTAAAAGGCCTAAACATACAGTGTTTGGTGTGTTTTCTTTTTCAGAAGGCCATTTACAAGAAAAAGGCTCAGGACAACTGGGTAAGAATCTTTTCTTTCTTTTTTTCTGTGCACGGTTGACCATGACCGTGACTGGCATGTGAATATGTTTTTCTTCTACAGCTCAGGGCTCGTGTTGGGAAGAGGGCAGAAGTCAAACAAATCAATGAGACCAACTTCTTAAACAGAGGGTAAAACACTGGGACATTTATTTTGACAGCTTATTTATGAACTTACTCAGAGAGAGAGAGAGAGATGGAACAAGAATAAGATGGACAGAGAGTATGAAACAGGCTTTTACACAGGGTCTTCTTGCTTCTATCAACCTCCAGACTAAACCTGCCAGAAATATGGGCATGGGCACATGGGCATGAGCATCTGAGGAGACCTCAGGTTGTGAATTT
>NW_006198723.1:963-2665 GCF_000334495.1 Tupaia belangeri chinensis
ATAATGCAAAGTCAGAGGATACCACAGGAACCCAGGCTGCAAAACACAATGTTGGATGGATCTGGCATGGACATCCCTCCATGGGGAGGTAGGAGCATGCTGAGGAGGAGGCAGCTCAGATCCTCGTGCAAAATGTGTATTGTTCCTGGCGTGGTTGTGATACTGTTGACCTCAGGTTCCCCAGCCTGATGGTTCTTTGGACCAGTCCTCTGTGAATGGTGGCACTCAGGTTCATCTACTGACTGTGGACAGCCGAGCCCTCACGTCTCAGTTACTTTCCACTGAAATATGTGCCTGGAAAGAAAATGGGTGAACTCTTCTCTCCTACTGTGAGTCAGGGGTCAAGGCTTCCTATTATCTTATTTTTAACTTGAGGAAAATGATTTGATCATTGGGAAAGTTGGAAGATATTTTTCCATGTTTTTTTACACAAAAATGTGTCATGTCTTTTCCAATGATCCAATACACCATTTAAATTTTTCCATAACTTCATTCAGCTACATAATATGTTTAACCCTATTATGTACAAAGCACTATGTTTTTGTTTTGTTTTGTTTTTGTTTTTTCTTTTTTATTTCTTGGAGAGGTTTTTGCTATAGAGCATGTACGCTCGCCAGGCAGACAGACAGAGACAGAGAGACAGCAGACAGAGAGAGACAGAGACAGAAAGCCAGAAATCACTCCCCAGGGAGGATGGCCACGCCGCAATCCCTTCTCCTCCATTCTCCTCTTGGGATCTTGTGCACGCACGCACATGCACCTGGCGTGAGTTTTAAGCCACCGTACACGAACCGCAGTCAACTACATGGGAATCCAGTGACATAGCCATTATGCTAACTGCTGGTCCCACACTGTGTATTTTTTATTACTCTCATTATTAGTCTCTTTAAGTCCATTTCTGCTCATATATTTTTATATAATCCCTGGTCAGGTATGGAAGGGAGATTATATATAGACCAATTTTGAAAGAAGTCATTCAGGATCAAAGAAAATCTCTGGTGCTATTCATGTCATTGGTTTATTAACTTTCTTTCTAGCCAACCGGTTTTCATTTTACATTTTTTCCTTTGCTAAAATTGTAATTTCTCGTATCTTCTTTGGGAAAGTCCATTTTTATTTGTGAGTATTAACTAGTTTGAGCCCTGATGTATCTACTGTTGATTGACTTTTTATGAAAACCCCTGCACTCTGTTCTATGGTGTCTCTTTGAAAGTCAGGGTATGAATTTCCCATTGTCTCAGGGGTCATTTGAGGGCTCTGATAAACCCTCTGCCTCTGATAGGAGACTTGAATTTCAGAAGAATTAGATAGAAAAAATAAAATGTTTATAATCCGTGTGCCCAAAACATGCAAGTCAGACTAAACCCCTGTCCTTCTCTGGCGTTAGCAGACATGGGAGCCTGTGCAGTGTGCATGAAGAACAGCAGCTCGATGGCTCCTGAGGACCAGGACAAAGCAAAGGTCAAGGCTGTCTTCATATTCCTTGTAAGGATTTCTGGAAAATTTGTCTTTTTCTGTGACCTCAGCCTACCCTCATTCGTGGTGTGTCCTCTGATATTTTAGCATGTCTTTATTTATCAAAGTGCAAAATAATCTTTTATGCAAGTCTTTAGACTTCAAATAATTCGAAGCTGTTAATTTTGGAGCCTGAAGAAGCTTGTTTACAAGCTCAGGACTGCAGATTAACCTCTACACTCCCAGC
>NW_006198724.1:0-1093 GCF_000334495.1 Tupaia belangeri chinensis
GCATGGCCATCCCCCCTGGGAGGTGATTTCTCGCTTTCTATCTCTCAGTCTTTCTCTCTGTCTGTCTGGCGAGTGCACACACCGTATAGCAAAAAAAACCTTATCAAAAAAAAAATAGTCATTGTCTTCTCCATGCCTTTATGATGCTCCTTTAAAATCATATCTGTTCACACAATAGCAACATTGTCCAGCTAAATAAAACCTCTTTTTATTGTTTGGACACAATTTCCTTAAGTAGACAGAAAAAAACTTTTAAGCTTTTCTAGAGCCCTGCGAACATTATTCACACCAGCTCCATGGACCAGTGCAGGAGAATCTCTGAATGGCAGCCTAGGCCTAAACCTTTATGTCTTTTGCCTTGTCTGAAAAGTTTGCCCTGAATCACATGACTTGACTGTATTTGCTAATACTGTCCCCTCTATTCAGGTACCAATGGAAGAACTACCAATATGTACTGGTCTTTCTTTTTGCCATTGAAGAGATTAATGAGAGCCCCCATTTGCTACCCAACCTTTCCCTGCATTATGATCTCTACAATGCATTTATCAGTGACAAAAGAACTTTACAAAATGCTCTGTTCTTGCTCTCTGGAGGGAATCAGACCCTGCCAAACTACAACTGCCAGACACAGAAACAATCTGTTGCTATAATTGCAGGAAATGAGCCTATATTTTCAGTTCAAGTTGGAGCCCTTTTTGAGCTTTACAAAAGTGCACAGGTAATTAGTCATCAGGTGGGAAACTGATGGTAGGAAAGCTCCTAATGCAATCCTCTCATATCTGATCAAGGAAAATGTAAACACTGGGTTTACATAACCCTGGAGGCCCACAAAACTGCTCTTGATTCTTTTGACACAACTTACTTAAATAGAGGAGAAAAGACACAAGAAATTTCCTGAGTCAAAGAATGATTAAAAGTAAAAGGATAAGAGAGAAAGAAAAAAGAGCAGTGGACCAGATTATGATATGCTGGTTAATGTGACTAGACCCCACATGACTGACTGCATAGTTTAATTCTTGATCCTGGTGGCTTGAATAAGACACTGGACATATGTGCGTGTAGGCCCAAAATGCAAACAAAGGAAAACTGTAGG
>NW_006198725.1:0-760 GCF_000334495.1 Tupaia belangeri chinensis
AGCAGAAAGAGTCCCAGTTCTTGTAACACCTCGGAACTCAGATGGAAACCACTGCTAAGATATTCATGTCCCCACTCTTCATGGTACAAAATTATTCCCAGACTGTTCTTGTGTGGCACTGTAACCTCATGTCTTTGTTTATCCAGGTACTCTGCTTAGCGAGAACAGTCTCCTCCTCTTTTAAGAGATTTTTGCTATAGAGTGTATGCACTTGCCAGAGAGCCAGAGAGAGCCAGAGAGACAGGAAGTGAGAAATCACTCCCCGCTCACCTCAGGGGTATGGCCACACCACAATCCCTTCTCCTTCATTCTCTTTTTGGGATTTTGGGCATGCATGCACATACACCCAGCATGAGTTTTAAGCTGCTGGGTCTGGGATTTGAACTGCGGTCCACTATGTGGGAGTCAGAGATGTAACCATTACACTAGCTGGTGGTCTTCAGAGTGGTCTTTTGTATTCATATGTGCATCTTGCTATGACACAACTTTGCACCAGGGCTTGTGGTGTGTCTTTTGCCTCTCCATTCTTCTCTGCCTACCACAGCTAATGACTTCATCTGTAGAATCCATTATTATATGTCTTTTCCTCTGTGAGGCCTCTCTGACATCCACTCCCTAAAACAAATCCTTTCCATACCCCCGATACCCCTATGTATTTGTCTGTTCTCATCACAGTACTTTACTTTTCTGTAATATATATAGGACATATATATATAATAGAGTTTCTGTGAAATAAAATAATAGAATAAAGCACTCAAGA
>NW_006198726.1:0-4683 GCF_000334495.1 Tupaia belangeri chinensis
GCTAACTGCTGATCCCAACAGTAAAGACATTTCTGAGGATGTTTCAAGGGAATATGAGGAAAATGCTATTGGAAATTGGATAAAAGGTCATTTATGTTATACCATTGCAAAGAATTTGGCTGTATTGTGTTTATGGCCTAAGGTTTCGTAGAATGCTGAATCTAAGAGTGATGAAGACTTGACAAGAGAAATTTCAAAGCAAAATATAGAAGGAGCTGTTTGGTTGCTTTTAGAGAATAAAAGGGGCAAAGAGATGACTAGAAGAGAAAACTTATAATGAAAGGAAAACAGGGCAGAGAAATTTAGAAAATTTTTGACCTGGCCATGGGACAAAGAATGAAGGAATGTTTCCAGGACAGAAAACTAAAGACAGATATCAGCAACCAACTAATGAAAAAATTAGCAGTAATAGAAAGGATGTAGGTGATAATTGTCAAGACAATTGGAGAAAAGGCCTGATGGCATTTCAGAGATCTTCAAGGTTTTCCCTCTGCCATAGACACAGAGGTCCAGGAAAGCAGAATGGTTTCAGAGGACCGGCCTGGAGTAGGCTCATTGCCCTG
Organism: Tupaia belangeri chinensis; assembly: GCF_000334495.1. Classification (NCBI taxonomy): domain Eukaryota; kingdom Metazoa; phylum Chordata; class Mammalia; order Scandentia; family Tupaiidae; genus Tupaia; species Tupaia belangeri. The sequence continues at coordinate 564 of NW_006198726.1, forward strand.
AGCCATCTCAGGACTCTGATCCCTACATCCCTGTAAAGCATTCTTCAGATGTAACTGTGTTTAAAGCTGCTTCAATTGTGGCAAAATCCACATTTAGGGATTCTATTCTATAATGTATAAGTGACAGACACTGGTGGCATAAACATGGAGTTAGTTTTTCAGGCTAATGGAATTCAAGATTTGTGAAGGCATGAAGACCTCTACCTAGATGCCCAAAAATGTTTCAGACAACCTTGAAGTCTAGGCAGAGACTTGTCACAGGGCTTGCAGAGCCATCACAGAGGACCTCCCCACCAGGACAATGTCAAGCAGAAATGCAGGGCTGAAACTGCTATAGAGAGTTCCCACCAGGGCAATGTCTAGTTAAGTCACAGGAGTGGACCACTCTCTGGATCCTAGAACTTAAAGCTAACAATAGTCTGCAATGCCAGTCTGGGAAAACTGCAGCCGTGAGACTCCAAAATAAAAGAATTGAAATGAAGATTGAGCCCAGCAAAGCCATGGGGCCAAGGCTGTCTGGCACTTTGAGGACCCATCCCCTGTAACAATATGTCCAGGATACAACACACAGAGGGAAGGATTATTCTCAATTTCTAAGACTGAATGTTTGCCCTCTTGGGTTTTAGACTTGTTTGGGGCCTGTTACTGCTTTCATGTAGAATGGAACTTACTACTCTAAGTCTATTTCATCTTTGTATTTTGGAGCCAATCAATCTGTTTTTATTTCACAGTCTCATAGCTGAAAGGAATTTGACTTGAGTCTCAGATGAGATTTTAGACTTTGAGTTAGTGTTGGAATGAATTAAGATTTAGGAACTACTAGGATAATTCTATTTGGGAGGCCCCCCCCCATTTTGGGGGTCATATATGGAATGCTAGAGTTTGAATGTGTTGAGACTTGTTTATGACAGGGGTAAAAGGATGAAAACTTATTCTGTCTGCGGTGTTGAATGGTGGGGCCTTTGTAAAGATATTAGGGTTAAGGTTATTAAAACAGGGACCCCATGACTGATTCCTGGTTTGTTTATTTGTTTATTTATTTATTTATTTATTTATTTATTTATTTATTATTAGAATTGCTATAAGGCATGCTCACTCATGAGAGAGAGAGAGAGATAGAGAAAAAGAGAGAAAGAAAGGGAAAGTGAGAAATTACCCCAAAGAGATGGAGATGGCCACATCACAATCCCTTCTCTTTCAGTCTCCTCTTGGTATTTTGGGCACACATGCACATGTGCCAGTGTGAGTTTAAGCTACCGGGTCTGGGACTCAAACCATGGTCAGCCACATGGGAGTTCATCATCTTAATCACTACACCACCTGCTGACCCTAGACTTCTCCAAATCATTACAGAAACTTACTATTGGGAATTAAACAAGAATTTAAACTTCTACAGATTACTTGTAAAATGGGGTGGGACAAAGTGGGTAGGCATGTTGAGTGGACTAAAAAGTTTATAAGGATCCTGTGAAATTTAATGTTAAATCCTCTTGAACTTCCATACTATGTCATATTCATATTCCATGAAGTTCCCTTCTGGCAGAAGTAGCTCTGTTAAGATGAATGTCCTCATTTTTACATCTTTTCAGAATTCAGCCCTGCGTTCTCCCTGGATTCCCAGCCCAGGCACTGTGTGAAGATTATCAGTCAATAGACCAAATGGTTGATAGACTGTCTCCAGCCATTCACAAAAACGGATGCTGGTCAAGGCATTTTGACACTTTTGAAATGAAAGAACTGATGCTCCAACGTTTTCCGCACACGGTCTTACCTCCAGTACTTGTTAGCAACAAAGAAGTATGTTTTCCCAGTATCTTCCTCGGAAACAGCCGCATCGATATGGTTCACGGTTCTGGGGAAGCCGAAGGAGCTGTAGATGTCCTTGGGGTATCCGCGTAGCACATCCTGCCCCTGGACAGCCCAGTACTTATTACCTGCCATTCGAGAATCAGCAATGAAATGGTTTTGCCCTGGGCTTGAACAGATAGTAAACAGATTTCCAGCTAGAGTCTTAATTTTGTATGCGGAAGAAGTGCCTTAACTGCAGACTGGAATCATCCAGGGAGAGATTTGAGAATACGGACACTGGAATTCTACCTCCAACCAACTAAATAGGTACATTTTTTAAAACTTCCTAGGTGATTCCAATCTGCAGCAAGCTAAGAATGACTGGTTTATTCTCAAATGAGTTTGAGGGCTTCTCTCCAGACCGAGGTGTTCACATGCTAATTACCTCAGTAATACAGAGTTCAGGGCTCCAGGTTGCCCAGGGGCTATGGAAGTCCCTGCCTGTGGTATCCTGAAAGGCAGAACCTTATAATGACATTGAACCAATAATGATTTGTAACCAGGAATTATTCACAAATCTAGATTTCAATCATTACATCTGACTAGAATACAGTTCCAAACAATTGAATTTTTATGGTGTTCGGATTTGGTATGCTTGTCATTAGTAAGCCCCCCAGCACAGATAACTACTCTTATATTCTGTGCTCAAGATTGCTTTCGTAAAAATATGCTTATTTGTCCCTTATGCAAAAGCAGTTTGAAATTTTTTGTATCTAAAATCCGATTTAATTTGATGATATGAAGGCCAGAATTCCTGTCTTGAAGTCTTTTGCCCATCTGAACAACATTCAACTTTGTTGCCTTGAGTGTCTAAGTTAAGTGTCTTAATGTCTGTGCTCCACTCAGCGTGTATTGGCAAAATACCTTGTGTTTGGCATAGTGACTTCAAAGCTAGGGGCTGATCCTTGACTATGTTTAATTCTGATAGAATCAAGGAACTTTGTTCAATTCAACTCACAATAATTCAGGACTTTTCATGCTTTAATGTGCATATGAATTGCCTGAGAAACTTGTTGAAATTCAGATTGTGTGTGAGACAGTCTGGAATGGGACCTGAGAGTCTGCCTCTGTGAGACTACAGGGTGATACCAATGCCACTGGCCTGGGGAGGCACCCTGAGGGCGAGGTGGCAGTGTCCCCTTCTGGGTGTTCAGTCATAGCCTTTCCTGTCCTTAAAAGTGTAGTTTCTAGGAGGATCTAGGAAATCACATAAACAAGATCGTTCTGTTCCATCTTCTGGAGAATCTCTGATCCCTACATCCCTGTAAAGAATTCTTCAGATGTAACTGTGTTTAAACTGCTTCAATTGTGGCAAAATTTAGGGATTCTATTCTATAACGTGTAAGTGACAGACACTGGTGGCATAAACATGGAGTTAAATTTTCAGGCTAATGGAATTCAAGATTTGTGAAGGCATGAAGACCTCTACCTAGATGCCCAAAAATGTTTCAGACAACCTTGAAGTCTAGGCAGAGACTTGTCACAGGGCTTGCAGAGCCATCACAGAGGACCTCCCCACCAGGACAATGTCAAGCAGAAATGCAGGACTGAAACTGCTATAGAGAGTTCCCACCAGGGCAATGTCTAGTTAAGTCACAGGAGTGGACCACTCTCTGGATCCTAGAACTTAAAGCTAACAATAGTCTGCAATGCCAGTCTGGGAAAACTGCAGCCGTGAGACTCCAAAATAAAAGAATTGAAATGAAGATTGAGCCCAGCAAAGCCATGGGGCCAAGGCTGTCTGGCACTTTGAGGACCCATCCCCTGTAACAATATGTCCAGGATACAACACACAGAGGGAAGGATTATTCTCAATTTCTAAGACTGAATGTTTGCCCTCTTGGGTTTTAGACTTGTTTGGGGCCTGTTACTGCTTTCATGTAGAATGGAACTTACTACTCTAAGTCTATTTCATCTTTGTATTTTGGAGCCAATTAATCTGTTTTTATTTCACAGTCTCATAGCTGAAAGGAATTTGACTTGAGTCTCAGATGAGATTTTAGACTTTGAGTTAGTGTTGGAATGAATTAAGATTTAGGAACTACTAGGATAATTCTATTTGGGAGGCCCCCCCCCATTTTGGGGGTCATATATGGAATGCTAGAGTTTGAATGTGTTGAGACTTGTTTATGACAGGGGTAAAAGGATGAAAACTTATTCTGTCTGCGGTGTTGAATGGTGGGGCCTTTGTAAAGATATTAGGGTTAAGGTTATTAAAACAGGGACCCCATGACTGATTCCTGGTTTGTTTGTTTGTTTATTTATTTATTTA
>NW_006198727.1:0-605 GCF_000334495.1 Tupaia belangeri chinensis
TTTCCCATCAAGATTTCTTTGACTGGTTTGGGTCTTTTATGGTTCCATATGAATTGAAGGGCATTTTTTTTTTGTTTAATTTTGTTTTGTTTTGCTGTTTCGCTGGAAAATGCCATTAGTATCTTTTTTAAAGCTAATGTATTTATTTATTTTTGAAATGAGAAAGAAAGAGGAAGGGAATAGAAGTAACCTTGACATTCTTTTGTTGCACTATAATCCTCCACTCAGTCTCATTACCAGTCAAAATCCCATATGGTCACAGGTATCTAATTTTGGTGGTGTTCTCTTATGCATGTGTTAGGGATCTAATTTAATTTTTTTAGAGGTTTTTGTCTTAAGATATATGCAGTCACTGAAGAGAGAAAGAGAGTGAGAGGAAAAGTGAGGAATCATTCCCTAGGGAAAATAGCCTAACCTAAATTAGATACCTGCCTCCATTCTCCTCCTGGGATCTTAGGCATGCATGCATAAGCACACAGTGTGAGTTTCAAGCCACCAGGTCTGAGATATGACCCTGATTAACCATGTGGGAATCCAGTGACATAACCACTATGCTGTCTGCTGGCTTCCAAGAATCTTATGTTAAAAACCCTTGTCTAGGGACC
>NW_006198728.1:0-773 GCF_000334495.1 Tupaia belangeri chinensis
TTTAGGAGCAGTTAAAAACTAGTTCTTGGGCCAGCAGCTGGCGTGGTAGTTAGGGCTGTGGATCCTACACTGCCAACTGTACGGCTCAAGGCCCAGACCTGACTGCTTAAAGAACATGTTGTTGCATGTGAATGTGTGCCCAAAACCCAGGAAGAAAAGGGAGGGAAAGGGATTGCGGCAGGGACGTCCCCCCAGGGGATGATTTCTCACTTTCCCTATCTTTCTTTGTCTCTCTTCCAGGACTGAACATGCCCTACAGTGAAAAACTACAAACACAATAAAAAAGTTCTTTCTCAACCATTGCAATTGAAAAATATTTTTTCCCTAAGCTTGGGAAAGTTGGTATGGGTCTTCAATATTTAAAGGTTTCAGATTCTGGTTAACCGAGACTGTTTATAAATAGTAATTTCCAATCTTCTAGGAACCTCCCGAGACCAGGTAATTCCACCCCCTTCTACTGTCTCGGTGTTCTCCTCTCATCTGGGGCCGTGTTTGTTGAAGCTGGTGGTGAATTGTTTAACCTTTAAAACCATTTTCTGTAAGTCTAGGGTGATATTTGCACATGTTCTTCGTTTCCTTTATAAATAAACTATACAAAGCGTATCCTAAAATGTTGGTAAATGTGGAAAAGCTAGGAGCTGAGGGTACAATGACATTTTTGCTAATGGGGACTATTTAAAAGAATGGTTTATTTTACAGAGTTTAAACCATTTGTTTATGAACATTGTGACAAAAATAGTGATGTTGTCATTGCTCTTTTAATATTTTACTGT
>NW_006198729.1:0-1179 GCF_000334495.1 Tupaia belangeri chinensis
ATCTGAAGGGAGAACGGAGAGGGAAAGCCTGAGAAAAGGCTCACCTGGCTGGCACAAAGCTTATTAGGGCCCCAGCTTAGTGAATGTTACATTAAAAAACAGCCAGTTCTTACGTAACTTCCTACCTCTTTCATAGCTGCTCAGACTTAAGACCAGTTCTCCAGCACTGGTAGCCCCCTTTCCTAGTCTATATGACTCGAAGTGCCTCAGGGCCCCAGCTTAATTAAGGTTGCATTAAACTCAACCACTCCTCACTTAATGACCTACCTATTTTGCAGCTGCTTGGACTTATGAACAATTCTCCAGCATTGGAAATCCCCTTTCTCAGTCTTTGTTTCATTCCTGCAGTCTGTTAGGATCCAGTATGCAAAGTGTTCATAACCACACCATTGCAAAAATCAGACCGCCGAGGAACAAAAAGGCAGCACTCCGGAGAGATAGGAGTAACTCTTTATTATAACATGGCAGTGGGTAGGCACGGAGGAGTTAACACTCAGACTCTCCAGGCCCACGTGGGGGTTGAGCTCAGTCTTTTATTGAGAAGTTTGGAGAGGGGCAGTTTCCAGTGGGCTAAGGGGGTAGCCTATCAGAGAAGCAGCCTATGGGGAAGATACAGCCCAGAGTTCCTTCTTAGGAAGAAAGAGTCAGATAATCAGGGTGTTCAGCATCTCAAGCAAGGTCTCATATTGTTTTATCACTTCAGAGGAGAAGAGGCAGAGGCAGTGAACTCACAGAGGCGAGAAGTTTGGGGAGGGGCAGTTTCCAGTGGGCTAAGGGGGTAGCCTATCAGAGAAGCAGCCTATGGGGAAGATACAGCCCAGAGTTCCTTCTTAGGAAGAAAGAGTCAGATAATCAGGGTGTTCAGCATCTCAAGCAAGGTCTCATATTGTTTTATCACTTCAGAGGAGAAGAGGCAGAGGCAGTGAACTCACAGAGGCAAAGAGGCCTGGAATGGCAATGGTCAGCTTTGGGCTGAGAGTTCTGGGCCCAGCCACATCATTCCCCCCTCTTGAGCCTCCTCAAGTTTATTCTTGGAGGATCAATCAACAGTGGAATGGTGAACATAGTTTCCTGGGGTTGCAGCAAGCATCTGGTATATTAGGCAGAAGGTTATGAATCGTGTGATCCGGTGAAGGACACAGGATCCAAAAGCCAGGGTCAAAAGGACAACTGCGAGGG
>NW_006198729.1:4160-5070 GCF_000334495.1 Tupaia belangeri chinensis
GGTTTATCTGGGGATCTAGGTTGCTTTCCCACCCATAGTAGGGTTTGGGAGGACAAGGTCTCTGAGCAAGATTCCAGAGTGCCTTTTGTCTTTCCTTGAAAGGGCATTTACCTCCTCCATCTGGAAGGCCGTACTCCCTTAGGGACGTATAGCATACCCAGCTTCCGGCACAGGGGCACTGGTAACAGGCATGGCTTCCTTGACTCCGACCCATACAGTAGGACTCGGTGTCATGCGTGCAAGATCGAATGATAATGACACGGAGGCAAGCTTTTTCACCCGTTCACCCGTAACAAAGTGTTTGAAAACTGGATCCCTGTGGTTGAAAGAATGTAGCCCATAGGGCATTCTTAATCTGGGCTCCCTCCTCCCATGGGGCTTCCGGAAAAGGGGAAGATGTCCACACCGTGGTGTTATACCAGTTGTAAGGTGGAGGCTCTCTCCTAGTGTGGGTGAGATTAGGATAACAGTCAGGACCCATAGTCCCTGGTTAGTTAATCCAAAACCTTAGGCCTATTATGAGTCCCACCCCCAGCAGGTATTACCCTGTTAGCAGAAGCCTTTTCCAGAACTTCCATTCCTGTGGGGCCCCTGCACCCAGTCCAACAGAAAAGAACCACAATTAGGGCCATGAGAAGAGCTAGGGGCAGGAAATTATAGAGGTAGAGATGATATCTCTCCTCGTCCTTATCTTCCACCGTGGGTAAAGCAGTCCGCCCACAGAGTGAATGCAGCAGGGCTGTAGATTCCTCGTCAGGCCTCAGTCCTCTGGAAAGTCACCTTGGTTGGCTGCCCGGGGTGGCTCTTCACCATTGAAGTCCTGGGGTCCTCTGGCACTGCGGCTTGCTTCACTCGTGTATGATGAATCAATGAGGCCCGACCTGCAACCTTCACTGCAGTAGGAGTGACA
>NW_006198730.1:0-1176 GCF_000334495.1 Tupaia belangeri chinensis
TAGATTGGTTACAGCTGGATGGTAGGCTGCAGTCTAAGACTGGCTTTCTGTGATTGACGGAAGTGTGGCTACTGTGATTGGCTGTAATTTAGCAATGAGTTCAGGAAACAGCCTAACAAGTAGAGTTTCAGTTTATCCATAGGAACCCAAGTGTGAGAGTACAGTGGCCATTTTAGGCCAAAATATTTTTGTTTAACAAATTGTAATACATAGATTATTTAGAATAAAACAATTTCTTAAAAATAAAGGTAGAAAACATGATGAGTATGTATTTATGATAATTGTTACACAATGTCAAAGTTTCACAGTAAGAATCTAAAACCCAAATTATTCAGGATTATTTGGAAAGACCTATTGTGAGTTGAAAAACAAAGCTTCAATTTAGAAATCAGATTTTTCCTGAAACCTGAATCTGAAGACTTAATTATGCTAGTAAAAATAGAGGACCAATCAATCAGAAGATAATAACGAAGTGGTTACAGGCACTAATTTTCTTTCTTATTCAGTCATCCATTACTGAAATTAACGTATTTAAACTTTCCTTCGAAATCATTTTAAACAGAAGTTTATAAGGTGCTCTGTGAGTTTAGCCTTAGGGGAAAAAAATATACACACACTTTGGTAACTTTGAGACTGAATTTTTGTTGGCAGTAGCCTGATAGGGAAAGTAAGTGCAGAGTAAAAATACCTTTTCCTTCCAACACTGGATTGGAATAGGAAAAGTGAAGTAAAAGTGCCAATAATTTGATAAATGTGCTCTGGCCAACTATGTCACTTAAACTTCTATAATTAATGTTTTTTAAATATTTCAAAGGTATAAGTTGCTTGGTAACTAGCAGTTCTGAGAATATTTTCTCTGCTTTATATAGTTTGTTCTTGCTTTTTAGTACTAGGATAGAAAATACAAAATAATAATAAATATTTTGTTGTCAGAAAAGTCATCACACATTTTCATTTAGAAAAATGTAGAAAAATAATATCATGGCTTTTCTGATGACCCAATATTATTCATATTCCAATGTATTTTTAAAATATTTTATTTAACTTTATTCATTTATTCATTACTTCAATTTGACCAGAGAGGTGGGGAGATAGAGAAAGAGAGAGAGAGAGAGAGCGAGCAAGCTACCAGTGTACTCAGACCGCAGTCGACCATGAGGGAGTCCAGCACCCTTA
>NW_006198731.1:0-498 GCF_000334495.1 Tupaia belangeri chinensis
TTCACTGGAAAACAAAGTGCAAGGTTTTAGATCAGGAACGAAGCTCTCTATTTTATAAAGAAGGGCTTCTCAGAGTATTTAATGTATTCGCATTTGGAGTACATGGAAGGAAGACTTGCATTTATAACACTATAACACCATGGAAGGTAGCGGCTCCGTTGGCATATGTGGGACAGACGACATTTCCCTTAAAGGCATAGGTTTAATTGTTCGTTTCCTGTGCCTTCATTGGAAAAAAAATCCATGCATGTCTCTATTTCTAAATGATAAGAAGATATTTATTTTTAAAAGAAGATGCTGAGTGAGAAGAAAGGAGAGAACTTTAGACGTCTTTATCTCTAAGATCCAGATCAACTAATTTCTTGCTATGGCGTGGAGAAATGCAACACAGTGTCTCCTTTCGGGCCATTTAAAACAGAGCAGTGATATGAGTACAGGTAGTCACAGACCAAACATTGAGAGCCTCTGATTTTTTTTCCTTTTTTTTTTTTTGGAGAG
>NW_006198732.1:0-466 GCF_000334495.1 Tupaia belangeri chinensis
CAAACTGAACCGCCTGTGTTTTTCCTAAATATATAAATTTGTTATTTCTTAAAAAAAATGTTTGCCTTTTCTTTGACAGCTTTCCACATTAACGAATTAACTCTTAATGTCTCCACTACCTTGTTTAACCAAAAACAAGTTAATCAACAATTGGCTGATAGAGTCAACGCCTTAGAAGAAGCTATGTTAAAGTCAGACTGATTACTGCTTGCCATGCCAATTATAAATGGATCTGTGTTACTCCTTTACCTTACAATCACACACAGATTACCTGGGAACAAACTCAATCTCACCTCAGACGGGCCTTCAACCACTCTCTTACCATAGACTTACAAAAATTACAGACTGACATTACAAAAATTTCCAAATCCCATTTGGACTCCATAACACCCTCTGATGTGGCCACTGGTATTGTGACCTCCTTACTTGGTGCACTCACCAATTCCAAACACTCATTCTCTATGCT
>NW_006198733.1:0-1168 GCF_000334495.1 Tupaia belangeri chinensis
AGTCCAGTTGATAAAACTATATAAGTATCTTTACAAGATAATACCAAATTTCTTTGTCCCATTAATGCTTTGCCTCTGTATTTTTTTTTTCTATATGTACTTCCTCAGACTCTACTCTTTCACACACACTCTATCTGGTATATACATACATTTACTATGTTTCTGTAACCTTTACTCAATCAGTTTCAGTCATAGTGCTCTTTGCTTATTTAAAATAAATAAAATGGAATTGTATAATCTTGCTTTCATAGTTATTCGCTGTTTCTCTAAGAATTTACTTCTTATAACTTTTTGATTAATGAATGTAGTTTTCATGGAGACCATCTGTGTGTTTACATGAAGGAATGTATGTTTCTCTCCTTCTTATGATATTTTACTCACTTTTCTCACTTAACTGCTCCTCACTTTATAACTCTCTTTATCTCAATCTCCTATCAGGAACCCAAAGTATTAGAAAGATGTAATTAATAATTCATTTTCTTTTAATAGTTGTCAGTGATAATTAGAACTATAGATAATTAGAGCTTGTAGTTATTATAATATACCTAGTTTACCACACTGGAATAATATTGCTTTAGCTGGATGGCTAAGAAACTCTAAGTTTCATTTAAATTATGTAGTTTTAGTAGAGGTAATGGACATTTTTTTTCTTTTTTGTTTATTTATTTATGTATTTATTTATTTACATTCATTCACTGTACATCATTATAGCATACAAAATGAGATTTTTCCATTCAGAATATACTATATATTGGCTCAATCAAGCACATCAACATATGTGTTATTGTCAACAAATAATTTTCCATTTCTTGTTTCCTATATATTTTGCCTTTTTTCCCATCCTTCATTCCCTATCTTACCCTCTGCCATCTCCCACCCTCCTCCCACACTGTGTCTGGTATCTATTGTTGCTTTCTCTGCCTCCCCCATTTTATTGTTTCACTAAATATCTTAATAAATCTAAATAATTTCAATAACAAGCACAGCTGATATATACATATCCAAGAACATAAGTCTGACTTTAGGCATAAACCTCAGTGAATAGAATGAACATACTATAAAGTAGCACCTACCTAGGGCTATATAGCTTACTGCAGTCATCAAATAGGTATTTTTAATTTTTTTTTCTTCTGAAACTTTCTTTTATTAATTTACATTCATTCCCTGA
>NW_006198734.1:0-2314 GCF_000334495.1 Tupaia belangeri chinensis
GCCCTTCCTGTTGTGAAAATGAGACCATCTTAAGATGGTCTTACCTTAAAAACTTTTTCTTGTTGGAAATATGTTTGTTCTTGAACACCATCATCTTCTTTTTCATCCTCTGGAAATTTCCTGTTTGTAGTTTCTGTTCTTCCTTGTCCCATTGCCCCTCTTCTATCAGCCCCTGATGTGGGGTTTGAGAGGTGAGCTGTGTCTTCCTCAGGTATTCTATTTCTGGAGAGTGTTCTGTTGAGCAGAATACAGGTGTATTTTGCACATGGGGTCCCAGCCCAGCAGAAAGATGAGCCCAAGCACATCTGTTCTGACAACCAGAATTGAGGCAAAGTCAAGAATCTCCTGTATTGTGGAAAAAGTGAGCACTGACTCACTCTACCACAGCTGCTACTGAACATGATGACATCTCTGTCTTTGCCATTCTCTCCCTTTCACTAAAGAAGATGGCTTGCCCTGCTCATAGACAGAATATTTTGGTTTCTAAGGCTCAACATTTCCTACATGTTCCCCTACCATTTTGTTTATTAATGCAATCTTGAGGGCTGTCACAGATCAACCCAATATATCTTTGGTGGTTTGTGGAACAGAAATTCTTTAGTTACTTGTGGAGTTTGGGACTGCCTGGACCAATCTTTGACTTCAGAGAAATTTCACGAGGTGTAAATGATAAGGACATTTATGTTCTCTCACCCGCATGTCTGATTATGAGGACTAGTCTGATTATGGGGACCGCATGTCTGATTATGAGGACAAGAGCAGAGGACTGTAGCTTGGAGCAGAGAAACCATGGTAATGAATCCTCCAAAACATAGGCAAGCCAATCACCCAACCAGGATAATTACAGATATTCTAAAAATATGGTTTCAATGTACCCATTACCAATACCATAGAAGGAGAGATGAGCTGTCCCAAAAAAGGAAGATGTGTCCAATTCTGTTCAGATACTAAAGAGCAGCAGTAATTGCCACCTTACCCTTATATTTTCCCATAGGTTTGTATTAATTCCAATGCCTTACACTTACCAGTGGGTGTCAGGGTGACAGATGTTTGACCAAAGATACGGAAGAGTGCCAAGTTAATTTAAACACTTGATATCTGTGCTTCAAGTGTGTTCCTTTGGTTTGACTGAAACCAAGGTGAAGTTATAGAGCCTGTCCGCATTTGTACATCTCTTTTCTGGACACAGAGGTGAACACTAACTACATAGAGGCTACCTGCAAGACCCATGGGAATACTCACCCGGCATGTCCACAGTAGAGCATCCTTCACCACCAGAACAACAGGAAAAATGCCTGTGTGAAGCAGATCAGAATCAGACACTTCAAATTTATTAAAAAGAGTGGGATTCTGTTCATTTGTTCTGTTCTGCTGAACCTGATTCACTTCTTCCTTCTCAGAGAGCAGCTCTCTCATGAACCAAGATAGATACGGAGAGCTGAGATTTCTGTATAGAACTGGACACCATAATTTATGGCAAGACCTGATTAGATGTCTTAGTCGAAAGTCATGGAAGTTAGGGAGGGGAGACAAGTACAGATCTCTGCAATTAGTTCATTGAAAACTCAGTTGCTCTTGGAGTGGTTGGACAGGGACCACTTTGTGCTTTTTTCCTGCTGGTAAGACCTGATTAGATGTCTTAGTCGAAAGTCATGGAAGTTAGGGGGGAGACGAGTACAGGTCGTGCAGCAAATAGTTCACTGAAAACTCAGTTGCTCTTGGAGCAGTCAGAGAGGGACCGCTTTGTGCTTTTATCCTGCTGACTGTTAAGACCTCCTATAGGGAGCTGCAACAATGCCCAAAAGAAAGGCTGAGGGTCACGATGATGTGAGGCAGGAGCCAAAGAGATGATCAGCCAGACTGTCTGCTATGCCTGTGCCTGTTACCCTGGAGTTGAAACCCAAAAGAGCATGAACTCAAAGGAAAGTAAAGACAAAAAATGAGATGATGGAAGAAAACACAGATATAAACACCAAAGCAATTGCTGCAACCAAGAAAGAAGTTGTTAAAGAAGAATATAACAATGAAAATGCTGCAAATTGAGAAGCCAAAATTATAGAGGCACTGGCTCCTGAAAAAGAAATCGAGATAAAAGAAGAAAAAAATCAAAGATTTAACAGAGGAAGCAGAAAAGAAAGAATCAGTTGCAGCAGTAGGAGAAGAAGATAGAAAAGAAGACCTGAAAGAGGAAGATATAGATCAAAACAAAGAAGATAAAGGCAAAGATGGAAAAGGGAAAGAAGAAAGTGGAAAAGAAAACAAAGATGTAAAGAAGATAGGAGTAGATGGAAAAGAGGAAGGAGATGAAAAAAGA
>NW_006198735.1:0-947 GCF_000334495.1 Tupaia belangeri chinensis
ATAGCCATTACTCCAACTGCTGGTTCCCGACTTTTCAGTATTTTTGAAAAACTCTGCTATACCATTGAGAAGTCCTCACTGGAAACTAATGAAACATATTTAAATCAGAATATAATCTATTCATATCAATTCTCTTACACTGTTGACCTTGTTTGAATAATAATTTTCTTTTTAATTACTTTTCTATTTTTATCTTACTATTTTCATGTGCAATTTGGTAAATGTATCAAATAATTAATATAAGTTCCACTTTATTCATTAAAAAAATAAAGAGAATGATAGATGACAACCAAAGGAAAGGTTACAGATTTATGACTGAGAATAAATATTTTCTTTCCAAATTTAGTTTCCCTTTTGTAACCATTATTTATTTTCTCATTTGCAGATGAAATATTTCTAACATGTGGTTTCTACATATTGACTAAAAAAAAAAATGCATCAAAATAGCAGCATAACTGAGTTTGTGTTACTTGGAATGACATAGGATCTCAAGAGGCAGAAAATGGTGTTTTCAATATTGTTAATTTTCTATGCAGGCACCATGGTGGGGAATATGCTCATTATTGTGGCTATTAAGATCCGTTGGACACTTAGGGCCCCGTGTTCTCTTAATTTTATTTGTCTTTTGCTGAGTCCTGTTTTTCAACTTCTACAACTTCTAGATTGACAGTAGATGCTCTCTCTGAAAAGAACATCATATTCTACAATGAATGCATGACATGATTCTTTGTACTGTATTTACTTGGCTGCATGGAAATCTTTGTCCTCATTCTCATGGCTGTTGATCACTACGTGGCCACCTGCAAATCTTTACATTATCCAACCATCATGCGCAGGCAGGTCTGCCTCATCATGATTGTTCTTACCTGGATAGGGTCTTTCATACATGGAATAGTTCAGATTATTCTGGCCGAACCCTTCTGTGTATGAAATTTGATAGATCATAT
>NW_006198736.1:0-1652 GCF_000334495.1 Tupaia belangeri chinensis
TTCCAAAATTATATGAGATTCTTAAATATCTATTATATGTTAGTATATTATTAGTCATACTTGTAATGCTAAATAATTCTAATATAGCTTGTCACAAAAATAATCAAATCTGTCTATTTTGGGTTATGGTAAAATCAGATCTCAAACCAGGGCCATTTAAGTTTTGTTGTCTAGAGTTAAAATGCTTGATTGTAATGCTCTTTCTAAAACATTTTGTAATAAGCTATAATCCAAAATTGCCTCTTTTTAAAAAATTAGTAAAAAAAACACTAATAAGTACTCTTTAAAGAATTGTTTATGTAAGTTTATTTATCATTATTATTACTATTTAATTTGAGTAGAGACAAATTAATATAAATATCCCTATCTCAGTAGGGATAGTATCCCTATCTCAGTAGAGATAGTAAGGGGGCAGGCCACCAGGTCTGGGACTCAAACTGTAATCAGCCATGTGGGAGTCCAGTACCTTGGCCACCACATCACCTGCTGGCCCTGATAAAGTACTCTTAAATATAGGGGTGTTTTATTTTATAATTTTAAAATTGTATCTCTAAACTTCCAAGACTAAAATAAAAAAAATTAGGCCATAGTAACACATCAAACTCAACCAAAGAAATTAATCTCATGAGACTAAACTAGTAAAATAAAATTTTTTGACTTTTGACTAAAACATTACTGATTTTCTTCTATGCTTTGTCTTCCAAATATAAAAATTTTTGTCTTCTTAAACTGTTAATAGGTTCAGCAATTTATTAATTTTTTTCCCTTTTGAGATTGCAACAACATTTTCTCTTTCTAATCCCCTGGAATTAGAAAATATAGGTGAGCATTCTTATTTTGTGACAGTATGGTTGTTTACATAAGTTCAATAATACTTGTTTCCTTGCCTTGCATCAGAAATTAAAAACACTAGTTATTGCCAGGGCTTTGACTGGCATGTCATATCTAAAAATATGGCCAAAAAGCTAAAAAACTAGGGTTAATTTCAACAAAGCCAACAGTTGCTCTTAAAAAGATTGCCTAGTACCACAAGCAGTTCTGCCTGACAGGTAAGTAAAAATGTCACTTCCTGACAGACTCCAAAGCTTCCAAGTACAAGTACTTAAAGGCACAGTCAGACAGTAAATTCCTGACTTGACTCAGGAGCCTTGGGAGGCTTCGTAAAGAGTATAATCTAAAGTTCCTTATAAAAGGTTCCAGCAAAGCCAACTAAATTAATTAATATTCTTATTAGACTTTGTGAAAATAATAGACCAAATTAAGACTAAACTTATTTTTTTGCAAATAAGTTTTACTATGCTTTTCTTTAGTAAAAGGGAAAATAGAAAAAAGAAAAATGTTTCTCGAAAAAACTACAGTGCACTTTTCACTAGATTTTAGCTCTGTACATATTTGTTTTTTAAGTTTTTAGTATCTACCTACTGGTTAGACAAAATTCTTCATTTTCTAAAGGCTTTAAGTCTTAAGCAAGTTTATTCACATTTTTAAATTTTAATTCATTAAAACTAAAACTACTTTTCTTAAAATTTTACATGCTTAAGATAATCAATTGAATAGACTCCCCAAATCACCAAAATAACTGGTGGGTGTATAATGAATATAAATACCAACAACAGGCCAAAAAACTCTTTTAAATCACCTCAGCCTTTTAT
>NW_006198737.1:0-246 GCF_000334495.1 Tupaia belangeri chinensis
GGATAAACAAAATTAAATAATTCTAAAAAAATTGTATAGTTTCTACTTGGGAGGCAGGAGACTCGTAAGCTAGTAAGATCCTTTTTTTAAAAAAGTTTTCTTTTGAGACCAGCAGTTATTGTAATGGCTAAGTTGCTGGACTCCCATGTAGTCAACTGTAGTTCGAGTCCTGGACCCAGTGGCTTAAACTCATGCCGGGCACTTGTGCGTGCATGCCCAAGATCCCGAGAGGAGAATGGAGGAGAA
>NW_006198738.1:0-1047 GCF_000334495.1 Tupaia belangeri chinensis
CTTATAAAGTGAGCATTTCAATATGTGAACAATTCTCTCTAGTCCCATTGATCAAAATATCTTCAACAGATTACACCACACCTCCCATCCTGTCAATGCTCTGCCTCTGTATCCTTCCTCCAAATGTCCTTCCCTAGTCCCCCCCCCCCCCCACACACCACATCTGGCATTCATACCCATCTCTTGTGTTTGTATATCTTTTAGTCAATCAGTTTTTGTCATAGAATGCAGAAACATGGTATATATTAAGTGGGGACATATAGTGTCTCTCCTTCATAGCCTGGCTTGCTTCACTCAGCAGTAAATCTTCCATATTCTTCCACTTTCTGTCAAAAGCCAGGGTTTTGGTGGTTTTTATGGCTGAATAGTATTCCATAGAGTATACATGCCACAGTTTTTCAATTCATTCTTTCATACGGGAGCATTTGGGTTGGTTCCATGTCTTAGCAATCATGAATAGTGCTGCAATAAACATCAATGTGCAAGAACTTTTCCAATGAAGGATTCTTCTGTCCCTTGGGTAGATACTGAGGAGTGGGATTGCTGGATCATATGATAGATCTATTTGTAGATTTGTGAGGATCTCCAAATTGTTTTACACAGTGACTGGATCAATTTATGCTACCTCCAGTAGTGTAAGAGAGTTCCCCTTTCACCACACCCGTGCCAACACTTATCAATTTTTTTTTATATTTCAATTTATTTATTTGCATTCATTCACTGTACATCATTACAACATACAAAATGAGATTTTCCATCCAGAGTACACTGTATATAGTCTCAATCAAGCACATCAACAAACATGTTATTGTCAGCAAATAATTTTCCATTTCCTGTTTTCTGTATGTTTTTTTTTTTCCCCCCGTCCTTGAGTCCCTATCTTTTACCCTCTGCCATCTCTCACTCTCCTCCCACACTGTCTCTGGTATTTATGTTTGCTTTCTATACTGTTTTCCCCCCCGCATTGTATTGAATTACTAAAGACCTTAATTAATCTAAATATTTTCATAGCAAACACAGCTGATATATACATTTCCATGGACACAA
>NW_006198738.1:1161-1463 GCF_000334495.1 Tupaia belangeri chinensis
CTTTCCCTAAGCATCATCACAGCATACAAAATGTGATTTCCCATCCAGTATATACTGCATAGTGACCTAATCATTCATATTATAAAAAAAAATTCCATTTCTAGTTCCTGTAATTATTTTTACTCCTCTTTCTGACCCTCTGTCCTTTCCCACCCTCTTCTCACACTATCTCTGGCGTCTACAATTGTCTTCCATTCCTTTTCCACCCACACTGTATAGATCACACAATTTCATATATAATGTAACTACTTTCAATGGTGAATTCACTTATTGCTATTAAGAAAACCAGATTTAACTTAAAT
>NW_006198739.1:0-296 GCF_000334495.1 Tupaia belangeri chinensis
TGGACCAATGGAACAGAATAGAGAAATAAACTCCAGAAATAAACTTCCAAACATTCAACTCCCAATCAGACAACTGATTTTTTAAAAGGGTACCAGTCAATTCAGTGGGAAAAGGAAAACCTCTTTAGCAAATGGTGCTGGAAAAACTGGATATCCACCTACAAAAATATGAATCTAAACCCCTACCTCTCACCTTTGACAAAAATCAACTCAAAGTGGATCACAGATCTAAACTTAAGACCTCAAACTATAAAATTACTGCTGGAAAACACTGGGGAAACTCTGGAAGACATTGG
>NW_006198739.1:514-743 GCF_000334495.1 Tupaia belangeri chinensis
AAAAAGATGATCAATCCTATTAAAAGATGGGAGAATGAGTTGAAAAAACCACTCTCTAAAGATGACATATGAATAGTTAAAAGGCATATGAAAATATGCTCAACATCCCTCATTGTAAGGGAAATGCAAATCAAAACAACAATGAGATACCACCTAACCCCAGTCAGAAGAATGACTAAGATTAACAAAAAAATTCTGAGTGCTGGTGGGGGTGTGGTGAAAGAGGAAC
>NW_006198740.1:0-1017 GCF_000334495.1 Tupaia belangeri chinensis
AGCAGAGAATAAAGGTTCCTGTTGTTCCACAGCCTCACAAGCATTTGGTGTTGGAAATACTTTGGGTTTGGGTCTTTTTAATAGGGGTGTAGTGATATTTTGTTTTAATTTGCATTTCCTTAACTACATATTATTTAATGCATCTATGCAATGTCTAATGATAAATCTGAACAAGAAATATGTCCATCATGTCCGACTTTTTTTAGTAACACCAATGAACTAAATATTCTTCAGTTTTATTTAACCTTATTAAAATAAAACTTGACTCATATTTTTTTTCTTTTTCTTTTTTGTTGGAAGAGGTTTTTGCTTTAGGGTGTGTATGCTCACCAGACAGAGAGAGACAGAGAGATAGAAAGTGAAAAGTCACCCTCCAGTGGGGATGGTCACGCCGCAATCCCTTCTCCTCCATTCTCCTCTCGGGATCTTGGGCACGCATGCACACGTGCCCAGAGTGTTTAAGACACCAGGTCCAGGACTCGAACCGCAGTCGACTATGTGGGAGTCCAGCGACATAGTGATTACGCTAACTGCTGGTCCCAAACTTGACTGATATTTTCAATTAAACTTGATCTCCTATTATGTTTATCTCCTCTGAATATATACCAGAACACTATTAGTGAATATAAATTGTGTTTATTAATGAAAAACATGAATTTTATTTCATGTTATTCTTAAAAATTTATTGTTTAGTAATGATAGCATGTTTTGTTCTATTTTTTCAAGAGTTTGATTAATATAATTTTTAATGCTTAAGACAAGCCAATAAAATGGAGATTATTTTCACTTCTGATTTATTTAAAAATAAAGTGAAAGATTTCATATCTTTTTACTAAAGTTAAAAATCTGTAAAGTGATAGAGTCAGAATTTAGATTTTGACTTATGACCTCATATTCTTCATCAGTATATTCCACTACCCACTTTAAACAAAAATAAGTGCAGTTCATGAGCACTGTATCAATTTCCTGATTTATTTGTGTGTGTGTGTTGAGCCATTTAAAAAAGATTTACATTAA
>NW_006198741.1:0-1511 GCF_000334495.1 Tupaia belangeri chinensis
TCAGAAATAGTAATATCTACTTTCTAAAAGGATAAACGCTTGCTGTGTGGTATTTACTATATCCTTGTGTGCAAAGAAGGCATTGAGAAAGAATAGATGTGACAGATTAGTGTCCCAGGGCAGGTAAGGCCTGGGGACTACAAAGAGAGGGCCAGAAAAGTGGCAGACCCTAGATACACAAGGTTGTGATCCCTTTCCAACTCCACATCCTTCTGTTAAGATAATCAGTCCCCAGGGACCAGCAGTTAGCTTAATGGCTATGTTGCTGGACTCCCATGTAGTCAACTGCGGTTCGAGTCCTGAACCTGGTGGCTTAAACTCACAGCAGGTGTGTGTGCATGCATGCCCAAGATCCCGAGAGGAGAATGGAGGAGAAGGGTTGTGGCAAGGCCATCACCCCTGGGGGGGGGTGATTTCTCGCTTTCTGTCTCTCTTTCTCTGTCTTTCTGGCGAGTGCACACACCCTATAGAAAAAACCTCTTCCCCCCACCCCCCCCAAAAAAAGATAATCAGCCCCTAATTACAGCTGAAATATGTTTGGAGCAAAACAGTGTAATTGTGGAGAGACAAGGACAGGCGTGTTTCAGGAACTGGGATTCCGCAGTGTTTCCTCATCCTGACAGAGCAACAGCTTCAAAACTGAGGAAGACACAGTCATGGTCTATATTAACTCTGGACTCTGCAGTCCAAAGATGCGAATTTGACCTGGAGGACTCACCTGGCCTGAAGGACAGGTCAGAACTGACAGCACCATGGTCACCGCAATGAGTAGGCCTCACGTTACTTCTGTTCATTCCAGAGACCCATGTCGACTCCAACTCAGAAGCACATTTCTCACTTTCCTCTGACTAAGGGAGGGAGCTTAGCACAGGTGTTGAGCCCCGAGACCTTCTCTTCTGACCTACAGGTAGGCCCCAGGGCCCAGAAAGATGGCAGGACACATTCTAGCCACTCTGCCCCAGAAACTCCTGTACATCCTCATGCCTCAGCTCAGGCCTGGACCTTCAGAGAGCTCTGGAAAGGGGTGTGCATACGGCTGCCACTTTGCTTTTGCAGAATCAGAAAGACACAGCAGCCTTTAGGCTTCAGAAGAGAGTCTTCATTTCCCAGCCTCCATTCCCCCTACATCAGGTCTCTCAGCATCACTAGCCTTCCTAAGGTGTATAATCTGCATTTCCGATATGGCTGCTGGGGTCTTTGCCATTCTGTTGCCAGCTCTCTGTGGTGTGTGTGTTTCAGCTGAGGTTGTCTCTGGGTGTCCATCCTTAAAGTCATTCTTGTTTGACGTGCAGTAGTGGAGCATCCCTGGATGTTAGTGTCATTTAGTACAAGCCAGTTCACGGGACCTTTAGCACCAATTATGCTTAAACTTACAGTTGCTCTTTGAGAATTCCCATTCCTTTCCCTGACAGGGTATGAGTTAAGACAACTGGAGGTGACCCAAGGCACTATACCTCAGTTTCTGTCTCCGAGAGTGCTGACATCATGGGGAGAGCACTGGGGCTGAGATG
>NW_006198742.1:0-778 GCF_000334495.1 Tupaia belangeri chinensis
CCCAGTTTTTCTCTGGCCCTTAGCTTCGCCTACCTTCTCGTTAATTATCGCTCTTCTCCTCCCATCCAGGAAGAAGAAGACAAGGGCCTTCAGGAAAGGGTTCCACATGGCTACTGTGTACTAGTTTTTTAAGGGAATGAAGATTTTCTACTAATAATTCAGCCTCCAACAAACGAGCTAGCGGCAGAAGAAGCCTTGGCCCTTCAGGACAGGGTTCCACATGGCTAGTGTGAACTAGATTTTTAAGGGAATGAAGATTTTCTACTAATCATGCAGCGATTGTCCTTCAGGACAGCGTTCCACAGGGCTACTGTGAAATAGATTTTTAAGGGAA
The DNA here is from genome assembly GCF_000334495.1 of Tupaia belangeri chinensis. Lineage (NCBI taxonomy): Eukaryota > Metazoa > Chordata > Mammalia > Scandentia > Tupaiidae > Tupaia > Tupaia belangeri. The sequence continues at coordinate 335 of NW_006198742.1, forward strand.
TGAAGATTTTCTACTAATAATTCAGCCTCCAACAAACGAGCTAGCAGCAGAAGAAGGCGCGGGCCTTCAGGACAGGGTTCCACATGGCTACTGTGAACTACATTTTTAAAAGAATGAAGATTTTCTACTAATAATTCAGCCTCCAACAAACGAGCTAGCAGCAGAAGAAGGCGCGGGCCTTCAGGACAGGGTTCCACATGGCTACTGTGAACTACATTTTTAAAAGAATGAAGATTTTCTACTAATAATTCAGGCTGCAACAAACGAGGTAGCGGTAGTGAGCCCCCTCTGCACCCCAGCCTTCTCTCTCTGTTCTCAGTTCCTGTCTCTCCCTGCTTCTGTCTTCACCCTTTTTTTAGTAATTTTTCCTTTTTACTATTTTTTTTAAAAGAGAAACAGTTTTTATCTCGCCTTTAGCTCTGCCTTCCTTCTTGTTAATTTTCG
>NW_006198743.1:0-617 GCF_000334495.1 Tupaia belangeri chinensis
AGGGACAAAATATGCACTGGGGTCTCCATCAACAGGGTTTGTAATCTTGTTCAGGAGGACTCCACCCTCATGACTTAATTACTTCTCAAATAACCCATGATGTAATACCATTAAGTTGGGAGTTTATCTAGCCTGATAGGATAAACCAATTTGAGATCTGATATGTGCAACTAGCCATGGACAGGGAAAAAAAGTATGTTCATAAGGGTGATGGATATGAGGGAACAGTCTGTTTCATTAAGACATTTAGTGTAAGAAGCATGTATGGAGAAATAGAATATTCTCTTAATTTTCTTCATTCTGTCTGTATGGCACATTTCATTGTCAAAGTCTTTTTGTTCTCAAGTATCAAAGCAGAAGAGATTTTAAAATATTATTGTATCCCTTTATTTGAAAAGAAAAGAATAATAAGGTATTTTATTTCTTTAAGACGGAACAATTAGTTGTCCACATAAGTGGATCTGAGAAAAAGAAATATGTGACTTAATAGAGAGAGAAAAATGTGGGCGCTGAAATATTAGTTGTATCTTGAATGCACTCTATGGCACCAATGGAAAGATCTGAGCATATAATGGATACCAAAGACAAGGGAGGGAGCTGGATGGTCAAAGGTGGGT
>NW_006198744.1:0-2161 GCF_000334495.1 Tupaia belangeri chinensis
TCATGGTGGTTAAGGGGGCTGAATCACACAGGCCCAAGTTGTTACATGAGCCCCAAACTAGATGACTTTGCAAACACAGGAGGAGTTTTTATTTTGTGTAAAATCATGATAAGAGGAAAAAATCGTGTAGGAAGGATTGTGGCATGATCATTTTATGGAGGTGTCAGTGTTTTACTTTGTGTGTGTGTGTGTGTGTGTGTGTGTGTGTGTGTGTCTAGTAAGTGAATGTGTGCTCTTGAAAATTAAAAAAAAAATTTGTGCCATCAGTTGGCATGGTGGTTAAGGCACTGGACTCCCAAATGACCAATCATGGTTAGAGTCCTAGACTTGGTGGCTTTCTTTCTCACTTTCCCTTTCTCACTTTGTTTCTGTCCTTCTCTGGTGAGTGCACTTCACACTTTGTTTCTGTCCCTCTCTGGTGAGTACACAGGCCCTATAGCAATTTTTAAAAATAATAGTAACAAAATTAAATAAATGTTTTTAATTATAAAGAAAAATTTAGTAGAAATAGAGCTTGGGACACAAGAGAAAACACACATATATGTGGGTGCCAAACATGCTCCTGAGATATAAGCCAAGAGAATCTGCTGATTCATGGCAAAGACAGAGGTGGTGCAAACTGTGATTGAATTTCATTCTAATATTTTTTCTTAAAATTATTAATTTTATTTATCATTATCATTATTATTGTTATTAAGATTTGGTACAGGTCATACACATTCAGCATAGATGAGAAAGTGAAAGGGAAAGTGAGAAGCAAGTCACCAGTTAAGACTCAAGCTGCAATAAGTCATGTGGGAGTCTAGGATCTAACCTTCCATGTCACCTGCTGATCCCCACTTTAATTCTTTGAGAAAATATCGGGTTGTTGGAAGAGTCATGACATAATATTTTCTATGCAAAAATGTGTAATTACTTTTCTGACAACCCATTACTATTGCCTAAGTATTGCCATAAATACATAAATAGTTTAGAAAAGATTAGTTACAGCACTTACTTTTATTTAAGAAGTAATTGAAACACAGACATGCCTGACAATTTATGTAATCTCCCTGACTTCTTTTCTGCTACATAACAGTAGGAGTAAGTAGTTGCAACAGAACTTAATGATGTATAAAGGCAAAAGTATTACCAGTTGCTTAGAAAAAAAAAAAAAGATGATCAAACCATGCCTTCAGATGTATATAAATGAATACCTCAAAAAGACTCCATTCTTCTATCATATAATTAAAATACAAATTTCTCAAAAAATAGCTCTATAAGAGTAATCAATTTCCATTTAGAATTTTAATGTTTTAAATTAAATTGTTTTCTCTTTTACATAGAAGTGTTTATGATAATATTGACAGAAAAATAAAAATGTACAATAAAAAAAGTCTGTACACAAAGTGGCATGTTATATACAAAAAAAAAAAAATGGACATAAAAGTTAGGATACACCAGAAGAATAAAGTAAAGTTGACTGCGGTCGACTACATGGGAGTCCAGCAACATAGCCATTATGCCAACTGCTGTTCACTGTTCATTCTAATTTTAATACCTTTGTTTCTACTAGCTTTTAGTGTACTTTGCCCTTCTTTTTTGGAGTTTCCTGATGTGTTAAATAGTGTTGATGTCTTTATGTCTCTATGTCTTCATCTTTTTGTTTTCTACTCTGGATAATTTTATTATATCCTTTTTATAAGTTAAGTTTATAATGTTATTAAACATTTTATCTAAATGTCAAGAAAGTACCTAGAGATGTTCACCAGAATTCAATAATTATATGAAGAGAACAAACAAAAAATCTTGAGAAGCAAAGTTATTGAAGCTTGAGGTACTTATAATTGATTGTCTGCATTCTTATAAAGTTCGGGGGCAGGAAGTAGCATAGTGATTAAGGTGTTGGACTCCCACATGGTTTGAGTCATGAACCGAGCATCTTGAAATTCACACCAGGTGCATGTGCATGCATGCCTAAAATCGCAAGTTGAGAATGAAGGAGAAGTGACTGCAGTATGGCCATCCCCCATGGTGGGTGATTTCTCACATTCTGTCTCTCTGTCACTCTTAGTCACTCTGTTGAGTGCATGTACTCCATACCAAAAAGCTCTCTAAAAAATAACTCATATAGAGGGGACTTCAGGTGGAAAAGTGGGTAAGGTGCTGGACTTCCACATGA
>NW_006198745.1:0-1007 GCF_000334495.1 Tupaia belangeri chinensis
ATGCTCCTGGGCAAGCTCTGATCCTTTTGCTTCAGTAGAGACCTTTCCCTTCGGAGGTTCAGTGTCCAGGGAGCACTTCCACTGTGTGAATGAAGTGAGCACTGACTCCATGTGGGTATTTTAAGGCTTGGAGTCAAAGTGGTTTTCTAACACAGCTAGGCAGAATCCATGAGTCAATGGCCCATCTCCAGTTTATTCAATTCCTCATCACGCACTTGCAGATCTAGGACTGCAGACATTCACTATGTCATCATAATCACATCTAATGTCTCTCCTCACTTTTGATTCATATTCTGTGCCTAGAAACAGTCCCTTTATTTAATAATAATATGGACACATGAAACAATTCACTATTACAACTTATATGGTCACAAGTAGCAATGATCTTCTGTAGACCAAGAAAATGTTTTAAGCCATAATTGTCATGCATCAAATTCACAGTCATAATCTCCAAGATCAAAATTTGCACAATACAAAATCAGAATCTCCAAGATCAAAATTCGCACAACACAAATGATAACTTAAAATACACATACATACATATACACACATTCTCACACACACTTCTTACAGAACTGTGCTTGGGGAAACTCCATTTTCTGAGTGCTGCTGAAGGCATATTTTGCTAATTGCTGCTCCAGGTATTTTTGTTTGGAAAATCTAGCAGTTAGGGCACAGCTGTTCAATGGATGAACAGAAAAAAAAAGAAATGTTTGTGGTGACCAGAAAGTTTTAAGGTCTTTCAAGTTGTAGAAAATGGACCTGCAGAAATGTTTACGTGTTCTCAGGATGCAAAATTGGAGCTAAAATGTGCTATCAAACCAGTTGCAAAAAGTGTACAGCAGCCATCTCTTGAGGTCAAACCTAGTACCCAGATATGCATGAAAACTTCAGGACACATAGCTTGCTGACCTTGTCCCATATCGTCTCATTATCTGATCACATGTGAATTTCACGAAAGATTCATATTGTTCTTCTAGTTTGGTATTGAGGATTTGCTCATACTC
>NW_006198746.1:0-493 GCF_000334495.1 Tupaia belangeri chinensis
ACGTATACACACGCACGGGTGTCCCTGAGCATGTGTGCACATATACACACGCACTCAGGTGTCCCTGAGCACGTGTGTATGTATATACACACACAGGTTTCCCCGAGCACGTGTGCATGTATACACACACAGGTGTTCCCGAGCACGTCTGCACAGATACACACGCACAGGTGTCCCCGAGCACCTGGGCACGTATACACACACACCAGTGTACCCGAGCACGTGTGCACATATACACATGCACAGGTGTCCCTGAGCACGTGTGCACGTATACACACACAGGTGTTCCTGAGCACGTGTGCACAGATACACACGCACAGGTGTCCCTGAGCACCTGTGCACGTATACACACACACACCGGTGTACCCAAGCACGTGTGCACATACACACACACACGGGTGTTCCATGAGCAGGTGGGCACATATACACACACACAGGTGTACTCAAGCATGTGTGCACGTATAATACACAGGTGTACCTGAGCATGTGTACA
>NW_006198747.1:0-24084 GCF_000334495.1 Tupaia belangeri chinensis
GCCTTAACCACCATACCATCTGCTGGTTCCCTAAATCTTGATGATTCTAAAATGTTGGTGCTACTGCAAAGCCAAACAGCTTTTGTTTTGACAGTGTTGGCTGGAATATAGAAAATACCACATATGAAACAAAAGAGAAACACCCACTGTTCTTTCAAGAAAGTAATGCAGTTTTATTGAAAATGTCTGGTAGGAAAGTAAAAAGGAAATATAGTTAAGAAATTGTAAATATAAATTGAGTACACATCTATGAATTCTTAAATAAAATATACTTTATTAAATGTTACCAGACCTATTGATAGTAATTCTGTCGCCTTATAGAATATGTAATGCTAGCATCCAGGGCTACTCAGAAAGCTTTTAGGACACAAAAACTCCAGCTGAGTTTGGGACATGTTTCTGTTTGGAGGCAAGATATTCTCCAAGATGTATTACCATAAAAAATGATAGATGAGCAAGGTGACGAATATGCCAGTTTGATTTAATAATTTCCCATTGTATATGTATATCAAAACATCAAATTATACTCGATGCATATATTAAATTATGGTTTGTCAAATAAAAATATTAATAATAAAATTCAATATTATTTCTGTAAATTAAATAATATTCTGTAGTGTTAAATGGGCAATGAGCAGACCAAATTGAATCTCTACCTAAAAACTTGGCAATGCAGGCTAGCCTTATGGCTTTGTGGTTAAGGAAGTCAGATCTCACATGGCCAATCACAGAGCTTGAATCCAAGCTCCTGCATGCATGCCCCAAATCCTGACAAGACAGAGAAATGAAGGAACAGCGGCTGTGGCATTACCACATCCCATTGAGGAGGTATGCTTTCTCCCTCTCTCTTCCTTTCTGTCTCTCTCTGACAGCACATATACCCGTGCCAAAACAAACAAAAATCAAAACAAAGAAGAAGATGATGACCAAAAAGCTTGGAAATAGAGTAATAACATGAGTGAGAATAGCAATAGATTCTGCCATCTTAGACAAAGAATCTTTAGTCTGTGATGATAAGAAAAAAAAAAAGAAAAGGTTAATGTTAAAATCTAAGCATAGACAAGTGGAATTTATTAGAATTTTCTAAAATGCTCTCATATTGATTATCACAATTTGTTAGATTAATAGAGAGTAAATTTTAAACTTGTTCATGAATTTCAGGTATCATCATAATTGCTCACCCAGTGCCACAAATGTTTCATTCTCCAGTAAACTAAGTTATCTTCAAGATAGGATAATTAAACTAATAATAATTAAGTCAAACTTTTCTAATGAGTAGAAGCTTTAGAGAAAACCATCCTCTGGGACATAACTCCTCAATTCTGATGAACAACCTCAAGAAGATGGAACATCAGGAACAGGTCAATTATTTAAACACTGTAATCAGAATTTAACAATAAGGGCTAATCTATGCACCGGGGTAAAGCTAAAAGAATGCATACATTAGGGATCCACAGTTGGCGTAATGGCTATGTTGCTGGACTCCCATTTAGTCGACCATGGTTCGAGTCCTGGACCTGGCAGCTTAAACTCACGTCAGGCGTGTGTGCATGTGTGCCCAAGATCCTCAGAGGAGAGCGGAGGAGAAAGGATTGTGGCATTGCCATTTGATGATTTCTTGCTTTGTCTCAGTCTCTTTCTGTCTTTCTGGCAAGTGCACATGTCCTATAGCAAAAACTTCTCAAAAAAAAAAAAAAAAAAAAAGAATGGACAACCTTCCAATAAAGTAGTTTTCTGAAATGATGGTTAAGTCCATGGTGTCTATGTCTATGAGGTACTCTGTGCAGCCAAATTATTTCCTATAAACCAGTGGGAAATATAGGAATATTGAGGAGGTATGCTTTCTCCCTCTCTCTTTCTGTCTCTCTGATAGGTAATATCTAAATCAGATATTACCTGCTGGTTAAATCATGAAGGTGTCTTCTAGGATCATGAAAATTTCACTATAGGATAACTGTAGAGAGTGTGTTGTTCTAATAATTTTGCATTTTGTTTTACCCAGACAATGGACCTTCTGCATTTCGAATAAGTTGCTTTATAAAAGGTAGTTGTTCTAACTCCACTTGTCTTGAGTGCAATTCAGCATCTTCTCACATCTGAATACTTGGTATGATCTTCCAGCCTGTCACTCTGCTCACTAGTTTATTGTTAGTTTATGAAAATCTGATCATGCCATTCACCACAAACTTACAAGGCTTTATATTTTACTCAAAATAAAAGGACATTTTTTATGATTGCCTATAAGTCTCACATGATTTAACATGCCAATATGCCAATATCTTTTATCTCTTCTCCTACTAACTTACCTCTTGCTTATTCTGCTTCAGCCTCATAGTGTCTTTCTTGTTCCTCAGATTCACCAACCATGATGTTATGCTTGACTCTTCTAATCAGAAATCTCCAGAAACACATCCTGACTTTTGTTAAAACTGTACTCAAGTGCCATCTTCTCAGCATGCCCATTGACTTTCAAATCTCAATCGAGCACATTCTCCCTTTCTAATTCTCTACATATATGTCCAGCATAATGTGTGTGTGTGTGTGTGTGTGTGTGTGTGTGTGTGTGTATAAATAAATATATATATAGTTAGCAAATGGGTTCAGCCAAGGCAGGAAGAACACCCTGGGAGAGGAGAGGAAATGTGTGGAAACTCCTGGAAGAAGAACATAGGATTCTGGAGAATGAGAGGAAGTTCACATGGCTGGGTCTTAAGTGTGTGTGTGTGTGTGTGTGTGTGTGTGTAATATATATTTTACTATATAGTCATTCTGATTCCTCTCAGTGGGAAAAAAATAAAACCCCCTGAAATGTAGGGTTTGAGTCTTGTCTTTTTTTGTTGTTGTTGTTGCATTTATATTCTGAACATCTAGAGCAGCTTCATTTGGAATAGGTAGATTTTTAAAGCCAAAGAAGGAAAATAGCTACAAATATCTAGGTTTATATTTTAAAAGTTGACTTCTATATTTTCTTCCAAATACTAAAATTTCTTTGTTAAATATACAGAATTAAATTCCTATTAGTATGTAATTTCACTCAATAGCAAAAGAAAAATGAGTCACATATAAAATCTGGATACAATTGGTTTTACTTAAAATGATTATGGATGTTACTTTTGTTTAAAAAATCCCATTTTCTATATAGAAAAGAGAAACATATGTTATTCCATTTATATTGTTTTCTCAAGGCATGAATTGGCCTTATTTCTTTATATACTAAATAAAGAAAATTTACTAATGTATACGTTTGAAATTGTGCTTACATCTTTTATTTTAGGAAGAAAAAAAACTAGAAATGTATGTCCTTTTTTAAAAAAAATACTATTGATTCTGGTAGTAATTCCTGAAAACCAGTAATACACATCTCCACCAAAGTAGTTTTCTCTCTCTCTTCTCCACAACCACTGTTAGTACCACACTTCAAAATGAACAGAGGCTGAGAATGACACACCAATTTTATAAAATATGCTGCTTCTTTGTCATGTCATGCAAAGATTTCCATGGTAATTCCACAAATCTAACTATAGTTTCTAACATGCCTCCAAGTCTTTGGTCCAGTCTATTGACAGATGTCTAAGATACTATATTTTTCATATTTTCCCCTTTGAAAATCATTTCCTTGAAGATACTGTATCTTTCATATTTTCCCCTTTGAAAATCATTTCCTCCTATCTCTCCAAATGAACATTTACTCATTCTTCAATGCCAATTCAAAATGTAAATTTTAAAAATATATGTTTTTATTTATTCTGTGAGAGATAGAGACAGAAACAAGCTCCCCACCAGACACTTTACACTGGAATCCACCCCCCTAAAACTTTGCAGCCAAGATCAATAGGTACAAGAATATCCCTGGAGTGCAGAAGGGGTCCTGGAACAGTAAACTCAGAATCATTCCATATAACTTCAAGGTAGCAGGGCACTGCATCACAGCTGTGCCACCATGGGACTAATATTTGAGGCCTCTTTTTTTGGCAATTAATGTACTTTTTTTTTAATTTATTTTATGAGAAAAAGAAGGAAGGAGGGAGGAAGAGACAGGTATAAGCATGCTCAGCTAAGTCTCACAGCATGAATCTACTCCCTGGCCTTTACCAGCCATATAAACTCACAGAAGTTCACAAACACATCTAGTTTGTACAGATTGATGTGGGAATCAAACCCTGGCCTTCTACAAGGCCTCCAGCATTACAGAGTATTGCACCACCATTGGGCCCATGTATTATTTTATTAAGTTCTTTTTCACACTTTATTTTAATTTTTGTCACAATGTTAAGCATCCATCTCAATATTGTGACACCTTTACTAGTGGAGACTGTGTTGTATCATTTTTAGAACTCTAATTTCTTTTTTTTTAATTTAATTTTTTTTGAGAGATTTTTGCTATAGGGCACGTGCACTCACCAGACAGACAGAGAGAGACATAGAGACAGAAAGCGAGAAATAACCCACCAGGGGGTGATGAAATCCCTTCTCCTCCGTTCTCCTCTTGGGATCTTGGGCACGCACACACACGCGCCTGGCGTGAGTTTTAAGCCACTGGGTCTGGGACGCAAACCGTGGTAGACTACACTGGAGTCCAGCGACATAGCCATTACGCTAACTGCTGGTCCTTAGAACTCTAATTTCTAACAGGTCCTATTTTCTTAAAAGCTTAATTCAACTAAACAAATTAAATTTGCTCATATTTAAGAAAATAATCCTCAGTATAAAATAAAAAAATCTATTCCTAATTTGGTCATTAGTTTTGATATGTTAGCAATTTTCTTTAGAATATCTATATGCAAATCTGACATTTCAAATAACTTTAAAATTTTCGGGGTATGTCATGAAAATGATACCATTGCTAAAATTTTTTTTTTTTGAAATTTGCTTTTCTTTAGACAAAAAAAAAGAGTTTAGCTTGCCTATTGTGAGCTTAAAATAAATCAAGTAACTTTTTACTTTCAATTCATCAGCCAGCTCTTCCTTGTTGATAAAAAGTTCAGAATAAGTTTTCTTTCTTGTTCTTTCATCTTAGTGAGGGCTGAAACTGTCCGTCTAGCCAGAATTTTATCAGATGTTGTTTTTAACAAAACATAAGCTCTATAGGAAATTTAAGCCCTCTTTCCTTTCTATATTTTGCTCTGTTACAATTTTATCATCTATTTTAATAAAACTGAAAACATTATCCTGTAGTGTGAAACATAAACACACCTACACACACCCACACACACCATGAATTTTCTTCAAATTGACTTTAAATAATATTATTTCCACTTTAATTTGTTGTTTTTGCTGGATCTTCTGAAAACAGTTTCTCATTCTCCACTTAATTCTTAACTCCAAAAGAAGATAACACCTTAAATGTGGAAAGAATTAAAAAGTCCACTTAGTTCAAACATCTCTCTGGTACTTAAATATCCTGTGCAACAATTCCAATAAATGTTTACCAAGCCTCAGCTTGAAAATCTCATGTCTCCAAAGTGAGAGTTTTTCCTTAATTGAAAAAGAAACAAAATCTTTTGAATGACACAAAGACAAACTGGAATTTTTGTTGGTTCTACTGATTGGCTAAAAGCTACTATTTGTTATATTATAGAATAGATACCTGAATTTCCAAATGAAAAGTCCTTTATATATCTGAAGGCTGATTAATGATTCACTAACTTTTTTGTTTGTTATTTTGAATGTTAAGAAATTTTCAGACTAGTATCCCCAACTGGACTGGTGAGAAATGTATTCATATTAGGACATTCATTTTACGAGCTAAGTAACATACGCATGTATTGAATGTACAAAAGAAATTAAAATTAAATTAAATTTAAAAAAAAAATTTAAAAAAAATTCATACTGAGCCAGCAGATTGCATGGTGCTGGATCCTACACGGCTTAAGTCCCAGACCTGGTGGCTTGAAAAATCTGCCAGGCACATGTGCATGCAGGCTCAAAATCCCAAGAGGAAAAAGAAGGAAAAGGATTTGCAGTTAAACCATCCTCAGAGAGGTGATTTATTGCTTTCCCTTTCTCTCTCTGTCTCTTTCCACCAAGCATATATGCCATAGGGCCTCCCCACCCCCCAAAAATCTAAAATAATAAAGAAAATTTCAGACGTATATTGGAAAACAGCATACAATTTCAGTTATTTTAAAGCCCATCTAAATCCGTGTGCATGAAAAGACTGAGGCACTGTAAGACTGACAGAAACATCCTCCAGATGTTGCCAAAAGATTTCCTTCCCAATATCTCAGGTCCTGTGACCAACTGCATTCCCAGACCTGCATTTTTACATCTGTCCAGCTATTGGATCTTTGCGGTTTCAGTACTTTCTATTATGCTCAAATGCTTGCATTTCTACATAGCAAATACTTCCTTGACAACAGCCTTTGTTTATTACCTTTTATATTTTATTTATACTGAAATATAAAGGGTTCTATATAGTTTTCTATGTTTGTTTTTTTTTGTGTGTATTTGTTATACCTGGTGTTTTTCAATTTTCTTGATTAATTAATATTAATATTCTTTTCTAGGCATTGTCATTATTTTGTTTTTTTATTTAACTGAAATATAAAGGGTTCTATATAGTTTTCAATGTTTGTTTTTTTGTGTGTATTTGTTATACCTGGTGTTTTTCAATTTTCTTGATTAATTAATATTAATATTCTTTTCTAGGCATTGTCATTATTTTGTTTCCTGAGGATTTCGTGTGTGTGTTACTTTAAAAAATTCTGTTGTGAAGTTACAAGACTAACCTACAATGAATCATAACAAGTAAAATAATATGAAATGAACAAAATAAATGGTATTACCTACTCCTTGGCCTTTTCTTTTCTTTCTCTTTCTTTCTTTCTTTTTCTTTCCTTTTTTTTTATTTTTTAAGGTTTTGTCCATAGGGAGAGTGTGCTTGCTGGAGAAAGACAGTGAAAAAAATAGAAAGAGAGGAAAAGTGAGAGGAAAAGTGAGAAATCACACCCCCGAAGGAGATGGCCACACCTCAATCCCTTCTCTACTCTTCTCATAGGATTTTGGACATGTATGCACACATGCCATGTGTGATTTTCATGCCTTTGGGTCTCTGGGACTCAAACCACAGTGGGCCGTGTGATAGTTTAGCTCCTTAACCACCATACCACCACCTGGCTCCTCTTTTCCTTTTTCTATCATTTCCCAAAGAAAGTAATGATGACAGGATTTTTTTCTCACAGTTTCTCTCATATGAAAATGTATATACATATAGTAAGGTCATTTAATTTTTTCTGTTTTTGTGGTTAGTTTGCATGACCATATATATTAACTTATATTTTTATCAGTTAAGATTATATTATGTTCTTTCCTGTAGGTCATTAAATAACAAAAATCCACTCATTTTCTTAGTTGTATAATATTCTGTGGTATTTTGACTATTTATATGAATGTTACTTCAAATGTGTTTTTAGATATTTTACCAATCTTTAACTGAATGATGACAACTCATTGCTTCAATATGATTTTCTATTAAAACTTTTGGAATAGAGCCAGCAGGTAGGTTTGGTGGTTAAGGTAATGGACTATCACATGGTTGAGCATGGCTTATGTCCTAGACCCTGCAGCTCAAAACACATGTTGGGCCAAAAATCCTGAGAAAAGAATGGAGGAGAAGGGATTGTGACATGGCCATACCCAAGGGGATGATTTCTCACTTTCCCTCTCTCTGTCTCTCATCAGCAAGCACATGTATCCTATGGCTAAAAACCTTTTGGAACATTTTAAACCATTTTATTATAATGGCTTACCCCTACCTCCTTTCTTTATGCTCTTTTTTTCCCCTAAAGCCATGATTTGCTTACTTAATAATTGATTCATTAAACTCAATCTCATTCCATATCTAGAATAGGTGTTGTTAGCAGTACTTGGATTTGATTTTATCCCTAATGCTATGTGAGGATGTATCACTCTAATTCATTTTGTCTGGAAGACTATATCACTGATAATAATAATATATCACAATAGATGGAGGAATAATACTCTGCAGCCCTAAGCAAACGCCTGTAAGGGATCAAGAAGATAAATATTCTCCTTTCAAAAAAAGAAGAAAAGAAGGAGAAAGAAAAAAGTCTCTTTTCAATCCATGACTTTTGTTTTTGTTTTTGTTTTACTATAGGACAAGTGCTCGAGAGACAGAGAGACAGAAAAGAGAAAGAGAGGGAAAGTGAAGATGACCTCCCAGGAGAGATGTCTATGCTGCATCCCTTCTCCTCTAGTCTGTTCTCAAGATTTTGTGCAAACATACACATGCACCCACCATAATTTTCTAGCGATCGAGTCTGTCTCTTGAATACTGTAATTGGCCATGTGGGATCCAGTGCTTTCATCTTCACACAGTCTGCTGGCTCTTCAATGTGTCACTTTAAATTGAAACTTGAGATGAAATGATCACTTTTGTCAATATTAAATTCAGTGTGTTATAAGCGACTAACAAAGTCACTAAAAAATAATTGATTTATTCTGAATTATTAGTAAATGATTTATTCTCTTATGAAATTGTGAAAATTTACAATAGTAGCAATACTGGGTTTAGTAAAAGGCAGACAACTTAGAATAACTTTAAGTCTTGCCTAGGTGACAATTTACAAAGATGTATTTACCTGATTTATAAAGTAGAGGTAATTTTCATTTCCTCACATCTTGACTATAAGTATTAAAACAATATAAAGCAAATGTGGACATACTTATAACCATATATTAAGTATAATAAACTTGAAATGCATAATGGTTGAATTAGTGCATCTATCAAGTCTTTCAATAAGCATAAATCATTAATTCACTGGGTATGAGGCAGTGTTCATGGCCCAGTAACCTCAGAGGTATTTTAAATACAATGTTTTTCTCATAAAATTCACAGAAATGGAAAATGTAATTACATCTGAGTAATTATTGAAGACTTTCATGGATGGTTTATAATGGAAAGGTAAGCAAAATTATGGGTCTAAGAAAGTAGCATTGATAGAAACAAGACTACCTTGTTTGATATGTCAGGATCAAGGAGACTATTAATAAAGTAACTGGATGGGACCAGCAGATGGTGTAATAGTTGTAACTGGACTCCTATGTAGTCAACCACGGTTAGAGTCCTGGACCCTGCAACTCAAATTCATGTTGGGCACTTGTGCTTGCATGCCCAAGATCCTGAGAGGAGAATGGAGAAGGGATTGTGGCATGGCCATCCCCTCTCCAGAGGGTGATTTCTCACTTTCTGTCTCTGTCTTCTGGCAAGAGCATATGCCCTATAGCAAAAAATACATACATACATACATACATACATACATCTCTTTAAAAAAGTAACTGGATATGTAACTAGTAAATAAGATCAAGTTAGATAATTCAATTTTCCTTTTTTTTTTTTAAGAGAGAGATATTTGCTATAGGGAGTATGCGCTCACTGGAGAAACAGAGACAGAGAGAGAGAAAGTGAGAAATCATTCCCCAGGGAGATGGTCATGCCACAATCCCTTCTCTCTATTCTTTTTTTTTTAAAGAATTATTTATTTTTAATTTTTTTAAATTTATTCATTCATGCTTATTTGACCAGAGAGAGACACACAGAGAGAAAAAGAGAAAGCAAGAAAGCAAGCCACCAGGTCCAAGACTGGAACTGTGGTCGACCACGTGGGCGTGTTCAGCGCCTTAATCACCACACCACCTGCTGGTCATTTCTCTTCTATTCTTTTCCTGGGATCTTGGACACACACACACATACTCAGCATGAATTTGAAGCTACCAGTTTGTGGTCGACCACGTGGGAGTCCAGTGCCATAACACTACACACACTACCTGCTGGTCCTGGTAATTCAAAATTTTAATTCCACCTATGTACCTCATCCATGGTCATTAAATACCAATCACTATACATTTTTTTCTAAAGAAGTAACATGAATTTTCAGAATATATATCATAATGTCTTTGGGAAATTTTTCTTATATACTGGGTCATCAGAAAAGTCATGACATATTTTTCTATGATTTTTCTACACAAAGTACATTATGATTTTTTCAACAACCCAATAGTTCTAGAAATTTTTTCTTTCTATTCTTTGTGTCATTTACAGAAAAAAAGGCACTACTTAACAAAGACTCAGAGAATTTTATCAATAGTTTTATAATTCTCTTTCAATAATAAAATAGCTATGAATATACTAGTTACAAAAATACTTGTGCAGAATATAAATATAACTTCAACAGTCTACATTTTATTACTATAAATGAGAAATCCAGCATGATGTTTTTATCTCACTATAAATGTTTCTAAACAACAGTCCCTGAAAGGTGAATACTCATTTGTTTTATTATTACTTTGGAAATTTAAAACTAAATTAAGAAACAATAGAGTTAGTTAGAAAAAAATTAAACATGTATAGTCTCTGATTAAAAAATGAAAAATGGAGCCAGTTATCTGGATAATTTAAGCTTTGAAAGTAATTTTCTTGAGTCACCTGACTATCTTAAGCAAATGAGCCATTTAGCTCAGTTTTTACAAAGTGACCTTAATTCTTCATGGTATTTCATTCAAAACCAAAAAGACTCTATATTTTAATACTTACTAAAATAAAAGAGAAAGCAAAATCTACTCTCTATTTCATAAGGTCTATACAAATTTGTTGTAAAATGATTTGGATGAATCCTCCCTATCAAAGCAAAGCAAAGTTCTTTTAAGAAAAAGAGCTCTGGAGTCAGCTCTGGAGCAAGCTCTAGCTAGAGGCTGGGGTTTGACAGTCAGATCCCATTCACCACATGGTGAGTATCCCAATCCCAGAGATCTGAAAAGCATGTTGGGCACTGTGCTCATATGCTTAAAATAATAAAATATATATTGTTTATATGTATTTTATAAAGTAACTGTTTTGCTATTCTTTATGTTCCTATTCCTATGACTTTTACATATCAAATGTTACCTGGCTTTTTAACTTTCAGGAACAGTCTCATTGAACAAAATGAGATGATTCCTATTCAGTTCTCAACAAGAAAACTGAGTGATCAGAGACCATGAAAAAATCAGGCACCCATCATGACTCCTCAAACTCCCTACTCATCCCAAATAGTTTGATATTTTAAGAGACCAGAGCTTTTAAAGACTATTCAGTCAGAATAATAAATATACATAACCCATACTGCTATCCCAAGCTCCTTGTGTTTTCAAAAGTTTTAAGTTTTTTGTGGTTGCTTAAAATATACTCCTTGAAAAGTTAAAATGCAGAAAGAACCTCTATTCTTTTTAGAATTCTAATTCAAAATTTAGTTTTATAGTTTTATCAACTCAGCATATCTAAGTAAATTCATGTTTTTGCTTTGATTGATTAATATAGTTTTTTCTCAGATTACCTGATAATCTTCAGTAAAAAAAGACAGCTGAGTTGGATTGATTACAAGATTCTTTCAAAGAAATAGAGATTCAATGGCTGAAGAAAAAAAGGAAAGATCAAACTAGAGGCTTTAATGTGTGGTCTGATAATAAAATAGTGACATTAATTTCAAGATACATTACAAACAATTAAAGCATGCTTTTGAGTAAGTGATTGGATGATACATCTGTATAAATATGATCTGATTAGAAATGCAAAATTTCAGGATGACCCAGAATGTCCAGAATGGCCTACATCAACACTTTAACAAGATCTGCAGGTGATTAGTAGACAATTAAGTTTTGACTCAATGAACAATGGAAAAATTCTAAAGGTGTTCAATAAGGATTATGACAATGATGATGATATGAGTAACTACTAGCAAGTGAATATTTACTACATGCTGACTTGGTTTTAAGTGCTACATGTTGATTTGCTCATTTAGCCTGTATAATAATCTTTAATAAGTGATATGAATTTATTTTATACATACTCTCATGATTTTGATGACCATGTTATACTGCAAATATAAGCATCAGGAGAATTCACACTAATCCATGCAAGCATGTCTTATGTTCATAAACCATCACAAATTTTTTCAGTAATGCAATCTACTTCAAAAAGGTGGAGCAGAATATTTATTGTTCTTTTGAGTGGCTAATTTGTTAGTGTACTATTTTTGTTTGTAAATTTTTTACTCCAAATTTAAATAATCAGAGTATGTTACTCTATTAGATCAGCTTTTCAAGAAATACTTAAGGGAGTCCATCATCTCAAAGAAAAATATAGAGAAATATCATTAGTACCAGCAGATGCCATAATGGTTGTCACTGGACTCCCATGTAGTTAACTGTGGTTTAAGACCAGGACCGAGAGGCTTAAACTCATGCCAGGCATGTGTACATGTGTACCCAAAGTCCTGAGAAGAGAATGGAGGAGAAGTGATTGCAGCATGGCCATCCCCCACGCCCCCAGGGGTGATTTCTCACTTTCTGTCTACCTCTGTCACTCTGGTGAGCATGCTAGTGCCCTATAGCAAAAATCTCTCTCTCTAAAAAAAAGGTAAGTATTATTTCAAAACATGTGAAGGTACAAAATTCATAAGTAAAACAATCACACAAATAAGAAAGAGAACAAAATCAGAAGTATTACTATGGGAAACTACCTAATTGCAAACATAAACAATAACAGGTTGCAATTACCCTGATGCCAAAAACAGACACATCCATGAGAAAAAGCTACAGAGAGTACCTCTGATGACTATTGATTCAAAAATCCTTACAAAAATACTAGCAATTCAAATTTAACATGTATACTGATCCCATTTTGCCTAACCACCCTGCATATCAGGCACACATACAGTCTCTCCAAACATCTCAATTGCCCTATAAAAGGAAACCCCTTCTTTCCAGAGGATAGGTTGAAGCACATCAGGCTGCAGACCCCAGATACTCTTTCTCTCAATAAACTTTCATTTTTCTCTTGAAAAAAAGAATTAATATCACACCAAAATGATAATAGACCATAATACAGCAGGATTTACTACAGGGTTGCAGGGGTGGATCAGCATACAAAAATTGGGAAATGTTATAGATCATAGCAAAAGAAGGGCAGACTAAAAGAAAAAGAAAACATAGACTCATCTAAAAAGACACAGAAAAAACATGCAGTTACACAGCTTCATTTACAATCAAGTGTTTTCATAGATTAGGTATAGAAGGTATATATCACAACACAATAAATAGTAATTGAGCATTTTATTTGAAAAAGGATACAAAACTGAAAAGCTTTTCTGTCACTACTGATAAAACTGAATAAATGTTCCTACTTCTCAGAAAATTATCCAAGTTTAAACTGTGATTATGAGTACTGAATAACCAGCCTAGATTGTAACTAAGGGCTTCTGTGTGCAGGTATTTCATTGTAACTGTCTCCCCTTTCAGAACAAGGCATTCTCCAATCCCCTATTACTTGAAGGGTTCACCTAGATGCTGCACAGCTCTTGGTATCACTACCCCTTTTTGCTTGGTGCCCCTATTATTACCACTGTGCATATATTTCAAGAGATTTGAAGGTCTGAAGAAAGACTAAACAAAATGCTTTTCTTAGCTTGAAGACATCATACCTTAGCACAAAACCACATGCTTTCAGGATAAGAAGAAACAAATTAAATTCTCTAGGTACCACTCTATAATTTATAGATGCAGTAATAAATGTTTCTTCTAATTTGACTGAGATCCCAGACCTAGTATGATGCACTGAAGATTTGCCTAACTTTTTGTGAAGTAAATACACTTCAAGAAGTAAAAGATAACAAAGACATTTTTTCTTTGTTAGTTGCTATAGGAAGCATGTGTTCACTCAGAGACAGAGAGAGAAAGAGAGGCAGAGAATACACCTAATGGTGGCAATAGCCATGCATAACCCCTTCTTCTGTTGGGTTTGGGGCACACGTGAACATGTTTCTGACAATATGTTCAACCTGCCAGGTCCAGGTATCCAACCTCAAAGTTGGCCATGTGGAATCCAGCTGCCTTAACCTCCATGCCATCTACTGGCCCCCAACCCAAGAAAAAAAGACTTTTACCCAAAATAAGCTAAATGCCTATCTATGCATACCATTATTTAACAAAGCAACTTAAATCACTTCTCCACTACTTGCCCAATGTCCTTTCCAAGTTTTTAATTAATAATGAGGTAAGTATACATAAAGGAGAAGGGGGAAACTAGCCTGTCATAAACAGAGTTCATTTAATGTAATCACTTTTAACATGAAAAGAATTTTTCTATTTCATAACACAATTGATATCATAAAGAAAATCACCTCTCTTTCTCCTGAAAAAAAAAAAAAAGCCTTAAGCACAGTTAGGTGATACTGAAGAATAATTTTTAATAATGGAATAGCCACAGTCAAACCCAGATTATTTGACCTTAGTGACTAAGCATGATGCCTACTAAGCACTCCAGGCTTCCTCTCATTTTGGTCCCTTCTAAAAGGCAAATATCAACCAATTAAAGAATTACCCATATCAATAATTATGCATAGAATCCAAGGGATGGACTAGCATGTTGATCATAAGCTACTAAGACTAAATGCAAGGCTGTAACTGAGCAACTCAAGGCAGTACAAATTCTACCTGGATGACATTTCCCTGAATCTAAAAAACACTATCCAGTCTCTAAGAACAACTTGGAGAGCAGTGTGGGAGCAAGGTAGGAAATGAGAGGGAGGGAATAAAGGGAAAAAAGGAAGCAAAACACTCAACAAAAACAAAAAATATAAAATTATCTTTTGGTGATAATATATTTGATATCTTGACTGGACTAATGTATAATGTATTCATGCAGGGAAAATTCATTTTGTACATTGTAAATATGTATAGTAACTGAATGTAAAAACAAAAAAGAAGAAGAAAATAAAGTTTTCAACTGAGGGGACCAGCAGTTGGCATAATGGCTATGTCACTGGACTCTCATGTAGTCGACCATGGTTCAAGTCCCAGACTCGGAGGCTTAAACTCACACCGAGTGCGTGTCTGTGCATGCCAGAAGATCCTCAGAGGAGAATGGAGGAGAAGGGATTGTGGCATGGCCATCCGCCCTGGGGGATGATTTCTCACTTTCTATCTCTCTGTCTCTCTGTCTTTCTGGGAGCTCACACGACCTAGATCAAAAACCTCTCAAAAAAAAAAAAGAGAGAGAAAGAGAAGCATTTCATGAATATGTAAGTCTTAGGTGTTTCAGAAGTGTGATAAACTTTAAAAGGAGAGCTGATGATTTTGGGAGACCAAGAAGGATGAAAGACTTTTTTTTTTTTTTTTTTTTGGAGAGATTTTCGCTATAGGGCGCTTGCGCTCACCAGACAGACAGAGAGAGACATAGAGACAGAAAGCGAGAAATCCCCCCCAGGGGGGATAGTCACACCACAATCCCTTCTCCTCCATTCTCCTCTCGGGATCTTGGGCACGCACGCACACGCACCCAGCGTGAGTTTTAAGCCACCGGGTCTGGGACGCGAACCGCGGTCGACTACGTGGGAGTCCAGCAACATAGCCATTACTCTAACTGCTGGTTCCCCCAGAGGACTTTTTTACTTTAAACTCAGAACTTAAGTTTTACTAGGTAAGCATGTACTGATTGGTTTATTGTTCTGGTACTTTTTCTTTATACACACAAAAAACATTTTTAGGAGAGAAGCACACGTCAGGTATCTAAACATACTTCAACTCATAAAGAAAAGTATTTGAATAGCACTTTTAAAAATACCTGTATTTATATCTCCATTGTAACTGAGCCATAAGAGAAACAAAGTGACTCTATATTGTTCTTAGTCGTGGAGTCTATCTTAATGGAATAAACCTTAGTAATAATCTAATTTCCATTTTTCAGTTCATAATGAGTCTTATAGAACCTAACTTTTTATCTCCTTCACAATAGATCAAGGCTAATGCTGAAATAATAAAAGCTAGTAATAACTTTCTGAGTCTTTACCCATGTCAGCTGTGGAGCTAGGGTTGGGGAATACTCCAATAGTCCTCTCTCACACCAGCTAAGATTTTATCGGGGTAAGCATTGCAAAGCCACTCCTGGACCTTCCCTGCTTCTAAAGTTGTCTCGACTGACTCCATTTTTGTTTCTTTTGCATTGTTAATCATTGTTTTGTTGTTGTTGTTGCTTTTATTTTTGCTATAGGGACAAGCATCCTTGCATGTTTTGACCTCACTATTTTGTTAACAAAAGGAGTCAAGGCAGTAGATATATGTGCATTAGTTTAATTATTAAAATATCATTATACTAGTTTGCACATTTATGTTTATAAGTATATTGTAGTTTATGCTTACTTTTGACTTTTCAAGAAAAAACATAAGCATTTCAGAGGGTTTCCCCTGTGCTTTAATTTATTGTTATTGCTGTGTGTTATCTATTGTCTAAAATCATGAACATTGGAGAAAATTGGAAGAGAGAAGAGGCAAAAATTGTATTACAGTTTGTTCTTTCAGTGACGGTATAAATTACTGCCTTCTAATGACAGCATACACACAGACACTCTCATGCACGTGTGTGCATGTATACACACACACACACACACACACACACTTTTTGATAGTTTGAATTGATTTTAAGTTTGAGATACAGGACTTTTTCATAGTTTTCACTTCAGTATGATTTGGTTTCCTGACATGCTTTCAATGATTTCTCTTCTCAAAAGTCTGATTGTCATGGCCTCATTGTTTTCAGTGTATTCAAATGTTCCTGCTCTTTCCCATTCTTTTATAAGTTAAGGAAAGCCTGAAAAGCCGTGGTCCCTGCAGGACTGACTTTAGAAAGTGGCTTGCTAAAGTGACTGAGAGACTAGCCTTTAGGAAACTTTACTTCCACCCTCACCTCATGAATCATTCTTCTTAGCATTCTTTCAAGTTTTAGAGATCTTTTTGTCTGAGAGCCCATTTACAGCAGGGTAACCAAGTGGAAAGAGGGTTGAATTGAAAGTCAAGGAAATGAGTCTGCCACCTAGTTCTGGTTCTGCATACTCTGTGGCTCTGAACTTTTCTGTGCGTGGTGTGTCTACCTCTTCCCTCCTTTCTGTTCTTGTCCTCTTTGTCCTTCTTCTTCCTTTGACACTTCAAAGAGTTTTAAAGGATAAATTAAATACTATAGCAAAAACTTTGTCTAAGCAGTAAAATGTTCCTAGCTAAAGAGTGACAAATCAGGGCAGGGTAAAAATAGGTTTTTCTGCTCAACATACAATAATAAATATCTGTGAAGAGATGGGATGGAGGATATAATGCCTTTGTGTTTACTATGACCCAGTTGTTGTGTCAGGTGCTCTACCTACATGATTGCATTTATTTTTCAGTGTTGTACTGTGGCATGAGTGTGCAATCCCAATGATATAAAGGAATAGGTACAGCTTTTAAAATGATATTTTGCCAAAAATATTAAACACAAGCATCATTTATAATCTAGGGAGAGAGAGGGCTAGTGAGTAAATGCTTAATGAATACAAGGTTTCATTTTTCAGTAATGAGAATATTTTAGAACTAGACAGATGGGGATGGTTGCACCACCATCATACGTTAGTACATACATTGTGTAGTACATACATTGTGAATGTATGGAATGCCTCTGAAGAGTTCACGTGAAAATGATTTATGTTATGTGATTTTCACCTCAATAAAAAAATAGTAATTAAAAGGGCTATATTGGGGGGCCGGCAGGTGACATGGTGGTTAAGGGCGCTGGACTCCCACATGACCAATAAGTTTGAGTCCCGAACCTGGTGACTTGCTTTATCACTTTCTCTCTCTCTCTCTCTCTCTCTCTCTCCTCTCTCTCTCCCCCCTCTCTGTCACTCTCTGATCAAATTAAAATTAATAAAATAAATAAAAAATGTAAACAAAATATTTTTTAAAAAAGAAGGGATTATATTGGGCCAGCCATATTGCCTAATTTTTAAGGGAACTAGATCCTGTATGGGTGACCAGGTTCAAATACCAGCCAAAGGAACTTGAAAAATGCCAGATACATGTGAGTGCTGGCCCAAAATCACAACAGGATGGAGAAATGAAGAAGGGACTGAGGTCTGACCACACTCCATTGAGGAATGCTTCATCTCTATCCCTCTTTATCTGTCTTTCTCTGGAAAGTCTACATGCCCTCTGGCAAAATTAATAATAATAGTATGATGATATTAGTATCATTATCATCATAAAAGAGTTTTATTATTTTTCGCAGCAGACAGTAAGAAATCCAAATGATTCTCCAAAGTCACAACATTCAGGGAAGTGTTTGAAGTGAGAATATAGGTAAGAAAAATAAAATGTGAAGTTGATTTCTGAGGTCTTATTCTCAAATCCCAATATGTGGCTACAGTGCCTGGATCATAGCGCAAAAAACTCACATCACTCAGCAGGTAGGTTGTAAATGCCCAGTCAACAAGACCAAGCTGAAATGACTGTTTGGCCTATTTTCTCTAAGCTCCTAATGAAAATTGGAATATTTAACGAAAGAAAACCTAACAGTGTTGAAATAAAGAAAAACAAGCATACAAAAACAAACAAACAAAAACAAAAGCATTAAGTGGCAAAAAGAAAAAAAAGTTTCTATTTTTGTTATTTGTTTTTACGTTTGTTTCTAATAGCCATAGTTTTCAGATAAACAAATACGGTTTTGAGTCATTACTCTACCAGTTACAAAAAACCTTGGACAAGTTATTGAGCATTGCTCAGTTCATTTGCATGTGTAAAACGGGGACACTAGTAATTCTTTCTGGGTAAAAAGTTTTAAAGAATTAAATGATATAACACGTGTTGATGAATGTTAATAACAATGGAGTCATTATAAGTGAAAGAAAGGATCCGGTGACTTTGCCCTCCCTCCTACCAACTTCCCATCCTCCAGGGAACAGCTCTGTTCCTTATTGCACTAAACTAAAAACTATGGACTCCTGACAGAACTCTGTCTCAGGTGCTGAATTTAAAAAAATGTGTTGTGTCTATTTTGTTCTGTTATTCTATTTTATTCTATTATTCTATTCTATTCTAATTATTTTCTATTGTATTATATTCTTTCTAGTGTATGTGTGTGTGTGTGAGAGAGAGAGAGAGAGACAGAGAGACAGAGAGACAGAGCTTCTCAATTTGGATTCGTCATACCACAATCCCTTTCCACCATTCTTCTTTCTGTCGCACATGTGCTCACCATGTTGAGTCTCAAGCCTCTGGGGCTGAGATTCAAATGTGACTGGTCATGTGAGATCTGGCTTCTATACCCAGTTCCCATGAGCCAGCTCTATTTTATTTTATTCATTTTTTAATACAGGGTCTTGCCATGTTACAGTCCTCTTGTCTCAGCCTCCCAACTGGGACTACAGGCACAGGTCATCATATTCAGCCTTTAGGCTGAACTGGGAGTTAAACCTGAGTCTCCCCTGTGGTCTCAGCCTTCAATGCACAGAGTCATAGTAACACCACTGTTGCTTAGGCTCCATGCTCTAAATGCTTTATCAGTCTCGGTGGAAGGAGTTCTGGTTAGCACTGAATAAGGGGATATTCAGAAACTTGCATATCAGTTACTCCTCTGCCTTAAGAATGGAGAAAGGAAAGTGAGATAGAGAATGTACATCTCTTGAAGTACATTGTACTACACTGTATTTTTTCCCTCACTTTAAACATAAATGGGCTTAATGATGCAGATGGCAACTATTCTAACTGGGAACTAAGGAGCTGATTTTATTGTGACTTTATTTATAATATGATCGATCACCTTTTTACCTTTTTAATTTTTTGTTTAGCCTATTTTTTAATCTTTTACCCTCCCTCAGTTTACCTACTATTAAAGTAATCCAAGTTAATAATTTTGAGTGCAAGTTTCTAAATTTTTCTCTGTGTTAGTATAATACTACAGACATACACCACACAAGTGAGGAAATTCTTATATAAGTATATATTTTTTTCATTTTTCTTTGTTTGTATCATTTTCTTTCTTGTTTAATTATAGCTTGTAGAAAACCGTACTCGTTATCTGGGACAGTTGTAATCAATTCATTGTAATTATTATATTTTTTCAGAATTTAAATGTATCCTACTTTATTAAAATATTTCTATACTTATGCACATTAATTTTGTTTCTATTTTTTATGCTACACTGATTAATTTTACAACTATCCATAAATATGCTAATAAAACTGGAAATATATCTTTCTAAGATACATGATTCTGTAACTGAAATTGTTGAGTCAAGGTATAGATGTTTTATAACATATAATAAATTTATTTTTAAGTAAGAAACAAATATGGAAGAACTAAGAAAAGACTTGTGATTTTCATAAATTTTATTTATCTATGTTTTAATTATTCTGCATTTCTAGCTTATCAGTAATGGATTTTTTAAAATTCTACAATAATAGGATCAGCAGATGGTGTAATGGTAACATTACTGAACTCCCATGTAGTTGACTGTGGTTCAAGTCCTGGACCCGGCAGCTTATAACTCATGCTGGGCACGTGTGTGTGCCCAAAGTCCTGACAGGAGATCAGAGGAGAGAGGATTGTTGCAAGGGCATCACCACAGGGAATGATTACTTGCTTTCTTTCTCTCTGTCTCTCTCTGCCTCTCTGACGAGTGCATGTGTCTTATAGTAAAAATCTCTCAAAAAAAATTCTACAATATTTGCATATTTAGATTCCATATTAAGTAGCTATCTAATATATTCATAACGTGTCAGACAAGTCAATAAATCGCACATCATGATCTACATACACATACAAATCTTGGTAAAAGATATAAATATCCAAATATGAATTATTTAAAGCTTTCGTGAGAGAGAAACTAAAAATCTTCAGATGAAGAGTGACAGAATTTAGATTTTAAAGAAGAGCAATAGGTTAGAATACATTTTGCCTTCTTTGTTTTAATTTTATTCAGTATTTACACTCTCCTTTCTCTCGGCATGTTTATAAAATGTAGCTATAGAATTTGTATTAATATCACACGTTATATGTTATTTTATGGATTTTTCTAAAAGAATGACTCAAAGCACCATTTTTTTTTGAGAGAGAGAGAAATTTTTTCTATAGGACAAGTGTGCTTGCTGGAGAGACAGAGAGACAGAAAGCAAGAACTCACCCCACCCCACCCCCCCCGCAGGCGGGATGGCCACACTGTAATCTCTTTCCTCCATTCTCCTCTTGGGATTTTGGGCACACGCACATATGTGCCCCACGGAGAGGTTCAAGCCGCTGGGTCCAGGACTTGAACCACATTTGACTATTTGGGTGTCTAGTGATGTAATCATTATGCTATCTGCTGATCTCCAAAGTTTATTCATTTTATTATGTTTTGTTTAATTTTTTTTAACCTACCAGCCTATCAATTCTCAAAAATGGTTTAAAGTGTTAGAGATATTTTATCACTTAGTGATGGTTTTTCGGCTTCTTAAATAATGTTGGCAGAGGACATATGGAAAGTAAAGAAGACACTGTTATGGAGAGCCAGGATGTCTAGATGGTGAGAATAGTGATCAGTATTCTGGGGGGAGCTCTATGTTCTATGTGCCATATTTCATAACAAGTAGTGTTTGGGGTATATGTTGCCAGCATTCAAATGACAAATTACCTACTGAATGATTAAAAGGGTTTATCTGCTGCAGAATAAAATTTAGAAATATATCAACAGTGCACTGAAAAGGTAACTTAAAAAGAATTATATTTCCTTCCAATGAAGGGTCATTTTTACCCTCACTGGAATTGGTAGTATATATCTAGTAACTCTTTCCTTGAAACAATATTATTCATTTATTTAAAATCTTGAATTCTTCCAGGGACTGGGGGTTTGTTAATTTAAACTTTTGAGGGAGGTGTATTTTGTAATGTCTTTCACATTTTTCCACCACAAATGGGATATTTTTTATTGATATATATGTTGAACCCTTCACTTTCAGTTGATGGGATGTAAGAAAGGCATCAGTAAGGTAATGTAATATAGGTAGGTTTGTCTTTGATGATAGTATTACATAAAAAGGACTTAAAACAAAAACATGATTAGTTGGCTCATCAGATAAATGTTCAGCTGCCAATCAAACTACCTCAATATATATATATTTAGATAGTTTATATATTTCATTAAACATATCCATCCAGCAATAGTATAAATTACAAATATGGTCCATTGTGAAAGTCTTTTGCTTACATGGCAAGAAGTGTGAAGTAAGTTTATTCATTATATTAGTGGCATATTCAATGTGATATTTGGTTGGTTTGGTAAAGTAATAAAATTAGAATACCAACTAAACAAATACACTTTAGCAAAACAATAAAAAGATCATGACACCTGATCAGAAGTAATTTAAAATATAGCTTTAATATAAAGCTGTTGAATATAGATTGTCTGTCCTTACCCCAAAATACAGAGACCAACATTTTTTTTTGAGAGAGAGATTTTTGTCATAGGGAGCATGAGCCTGCCAGAGAGTCCAAGAGACAGAAAGACAGAAATCACTCCCCTGGGATGGATGGCCACGATGAAATCCCTTCACCTCCATTCTTTTCTGGGGACTTTGGGCATGCATGTATACATGGCTGATATGAGTTTCAAGCCTCCAGGTCTGGGATTTGAACCATAGTCCACCATGTGGGAGTCCACAACATAACCATTATGCCACCTACTAGTCCCTAGTGACTTACTTTTAATAAGTGATATGGTAATGAATGGAGGCTTTTTAGGAAATGGATAAATGAGTTAAAGCTGTAAGTCAAATAATGTATTTCAGTCTAACATTAGGATCAGTAGTTTATCATTTTCAGAGTAGTTTGACTGTCATCTGATGCTGAGTTGCCAGACCTAGTAGCCCTCTGAAGTACTAGGGATCTCCCTTCTCCCAGCTATAGGGGTAACATTTCAGCTTAATTTACCCAGAAACCTGTATCTGTGTTGTAATTGCGCCAGTCCCCCAGCTCTCCAAACTTCCTCAGACAACTCCTATAAACAAATGACACTACTTAGAAAAAAATATCTGCCAATCCCACAAATGGCAAATTGTCTTTCTTGCTTGTCTCAAAGCAAAATAATCACTTGAGTAAGGATTCTTCTCCTGGAATGGAAATTCTTTTCATGTCTGGCAAACACCCTCATCCTGTCCTATGTATCCTTGGGATGACTGGGAGACCAGAGAACTTTTAATATAGACAGCAGAGATCTCTAGCTGGTTAATATTGATGTTGTGGGTTTTCCATTTTTCAATATAATCTATTCGTTAACCCTTGACATATGACATTGGATTTAGCCTGGACTTTTGCATATTTAATAGCAGTCCAAAAGAAGAGCCTTTTGGCACACACACACAAATTAAATTCCAGTGCCTTAGACATTGTATTTACCTGAAACATGTAAATATATGTCGATTTACTAAACTTTTATGGATTCATTGACCTTACGTCTTTCTCCTTGTATAAGTCACAGGTCTAATGCAATTTTTTAAATTTCCACCTATTTTTTTTAAAAGGAAGCAGAATGCACACTTACTTCTGAAGTGATGTAATTGCTGAATTTAATTTTATTTTTTATACTGAGGGTCTCAACCAGGCATCAAATAACAGTATTTTTAGGGATTCAATTTTTTTTTTATGTTCAACTTTACTTTAGCTAGGAGAACAACTCTTTTCTTTTTAAATTCACACTTTATCAGTTTATGTAATATTAATTAAATTGTAAGTTAGTTACAACAAGGTAAGTGGCACATACAGTCTTGTGAACAACTAATTTTGATAGGCAGTGTGGATGAAAGGAAAAATGTACAAGAACACAATGAGAAATCTCAGTGTGTCATGGGCACTCACTGTGTTTTGCATGGGGAAATAAAGCTTCAGATATTTTAGTAAATAGGTAAAGAAGAAAGCAGTTTAAAAAACTCTTGCTGTATTTAAAATTAAAACCAGTATGTATTTAATCATTTATTTTAGTTGATATAATATTCATCTAAGCTATAAGTGCTCAAATATAGATCAATTGATATAGACATTATTGTACAGCAGTTTTCTCAGAAGTAATCAATAATCTATTATTTAAAAACTGTACAGACTTTTCCAAATCTCTACAAGATGTGCAATTCTGTTCAGCACTTTATAAGCTTGCTTGATATTTCATCTTGAAATACTATTTATTATTGTCTACTTGTCTGTATCTGACTTTAATTTATCTTTATTATCCTCCCAGACTCACATAATGTGGGCATTCCT
>NW_006198747.1:24108-84530 GCF_000334495.1 Tupaia belangeri chinensis
CTCCAGACTTTTTTTTTTAAGAGAGATTTTTGCTATAGGGCTCACCAGAGAGACAGAGAGAGACAGAAAGATAGAATGCAAAAAAAATCACCTCCCAGGAAGAATGACCACACCACAATCCCTCCTCCATTTTCCACTTGGGATTTTGGGCATGCATGCACACACTTCTGGGCATGCATGCACACACTTCTGGTCTGAGTTTAAACCGCCAGGTCCAGATCTCAAACCATGGTTGACTACTTAGGGGTCCAGCCATGCAACTATTATGTCATCTGATAGTCCTTCCCCAGGCGTTTTAAATTAACTCTTATTTATTATGAACTATCACTCAATATAGGCCTTGACCTTAACAACATTTTGAAACTATTACTGCATTTCCAAATCTCCATTAGATATGCAAATTCAAAGCTTTGACTGTTGCATATCATTCATTACCATCACAGCTGCTAATGAATGTCATGTCTCTCCTGGCTCACAACTTTTCATTGCAGAATTTTCCTTTTAAATAAAATTAATATGGAAGAGCCTTCACATAAAGGAGACACGTCTGTCAAGCCTTAGATATTGTTGTGTTATTAATGTAACCCACTCCTCAGGAAAGCTGAAAAAATCCACTATTTTCAGTATGTTTTTATTTTTGTGTTTCTACTTTATTCACCTCTCTCCTTGAGAAGTCTAAATGTTGTTTATGCTTCAAGGCTCAGTGAAATTTTTATGTGACCAATAAAAAGTTTTTGATGCCCATGGAACACTTATCTTTCCATCAGGCAGACACTAGATCCCAAACTATGTAAGTTTTGCCACCTTATGACATTGTCCAACTTATGCTATGCTTTGATGGTTTTAGACAATCACCTTCTTTGTAGATTATTCTATTTGTATGTTGTTATCTGTATATAATTATATTTTGAAGACACAGTATGTGTTGGGTCTGTGATAAGAATTTTTTTTATGAGACTTATCTCATGTAACAAACTCTAGACTTCTAGAAGAAAAGGTAAGCTGTTTATTTATCTTTTGATCCTAACAGCACATAGTACAACATCTTCCTAAAATAAAAGATTATCAATTACTTTTTAGGACCAATAACAGAAAGGAATATCAGATTTCTAATGTCAGAAGATCTGTTACAGATTTATCATTTAATTACTCCTTCATTTATAAATTACCCATTTTTAAGAGTAAAAATCTGGAATTTCACACTCAAAAAAATCCTGCATTTCATTATTAATAGGTTGTATGTTTTTAATTCTGTAAACAATATTCAGATATATATTGCTCATGCTGTTTCTGTGTAAAATATCATGGTATGTAAACAAAATGTGTTGGAGGAAATTTTTTGAGACAATCATTTTTTTCAACTGTTAAAATAAGAATAAGAGTATTCACCATAGAAATAACTCAGCACTGTACTCATTAAAAAAAATTCTGTCCAACTGTATGGAAAAGTACAGATAATACCCCATTCCAATTAAGACGATACAGAATTCTCATTGTCAGCAATATTCACAATAGAAACACTTTAAAGCTGGTTAAGAACTCTTTACCTCTTAGAAGATTTTAAAACTTTTAAAACAAATTAAAAAATCTTACATCATTTTGAATCTTAATTATAGGCTTTAGGACAAAAAAAAAAACTCTATCAGAAACTGAGATACAGATTTTTAATCATAGCAAACATGCTGATGCTGTCAGTCTGTGAAGCCTAAGGAGATTTTGGATTACAGGCAAAGTCAAGCGGTAGTTAGTTACATAAAAATAGGAGAAACTAGAATCTGATACTCAAAATATACCAAACAACAAAAGGCTTGAAAAATTAAATCAGTCCAAAATGAAACAAAAAGGATATATATATATATATAATTATCCAGAAGGTAAATGAGTTCTAAGATGAAATAGGGTAATACATAGGAAACTGACTAAGCAGCAAATGTGACAAGAGAGGCAAGGGCATGAAGAAAGTATCAGGAATTCAGTTGCACAGTTACCTAGGAGAACTCGCAGAATACACCCTCTCAGAGAAATGGATTGCTAAGTCAAAATGATGAGAAGTAAAAATAAAGTATTGAAGGTAAATTGTCTAATTCACAAGGAATACATGTCAGAACCAGTCTAAAAGTAAGGATTGTGACTGGGTCTCGGTGTTGAAATTTAGTATACAGCGTCAGTGTTAGAGGAATATAAAACAGGAAAGTCTCTAGTCTCACAACATTCCAAAAGATAACTAGTGGGTTGCATACCGATTTATTCACTTGTCTAGTCAATTATTCTTCTTTCTCTATTTTTATATGAAACTGGAAGGAAGATTCATGCTGGCTCTGGTACACCAAGTTCTCTCAGAGCGAACAATCTAAACAGGAACAAAAAAGAAAGAATACCATCCAAGGGTATTGTCTGAGGGTTTACAAGACGAGATTTTAGGTATTGAAATAAATGCAGGATACTCATGAGCCCTATGGCAAAAGCTTCTAAATAATAATAATAATAAATTCCATATATTGGGTTTCTATTGCTTTGGACTTTAGGCGCAATCATGCCAATCTGTTTTTCTGCCTAGAGATGAAAATAAATACCAAGTCATTGGGAGGAAATTCTCTGTTCTGAAGAGGAAAAAACAACAAAAAAAGCTTTCTTCAGCTATGTAAATGTGCAAGTAGAAGCTATCCCTGCCCTAAGGAATTAATATAAAAGGATCTTTTTAGATTTCTTAGGTTTAACTTTTTTTCCCCTTTTTCTTAGTATGAAAAATTCTGAAGATAAAAAAGGTGGTGAACATGTCTGATTTAAAAAATATTAACCTACATTCCTAAGACACTATGATAATTTCTGTAAAAAGTGAATTTACTAAAGATCAGCAGGTGGTGTAGTGGTTAAGGCACTGGACACTCCCATATGGTCGACCATGGTTCAAGTCCTGGACCTAGTGATTTGCTTTCTCATTTTCCCTCTCTCTCTCTCTCTCTCTGTCTCTCTCTGGTCAAATTACAGTCAATAAATGAATAAAGAAAGTTGAATAAATAATTCTTTTTTTAAAAGTGAATTTACTAAAAATAAATTCAGAATCAATGAGGGTACGGGTTTGAGAAGCATTTAGAATGTCAATGCCGAATTTAAGGAATTGTGCCTTGCTCAAATTTTAAAACCAATTGTCTTGACTTCATACAGACGCTGAAATGTAGATTTCATAGCTATTTATGATCTGGTCCATGCCTATTGAAAATAAAGGCAAATGACAGGGTTAAGTCAACTGCTCCTTTCTTCTCTGGGACTGTATACAGAAGAACAAGCTCGCCCCGCCCCCTACCCCGGCCCGCTCCGCCACACACACACAATAATTATTTTATTCAAAAAGTAATTTTGAGTACTTACTAGGGGTTAAATCTACCAAACACTAAGGAAACATCAACCAGGTGAGTATTTGGGGATGTGGGGTAGAGAGTGGCGGGTTGTGAGTTAGGGATAAAATTCCTACCATACTGAAGGGGACTTGGTTTGGTACATAGTAAGTCGGATACAGGGATACATTTGTTAGATGTTCGGTCAACCTATCAATATCCACTGGTGTTTGGAATTCATTACAGCTTTCATAGGAGAATTTCAGGGAGCCTATGCCTGAAATGAAAGGAACAAGGCAGCATAGACATTTCCCTCAGCTTGAATACACTTTAGAGAAAGACACTTCCTGCCTTTAAGCATCTGGCTTTAGAACTTTACATTAGGGTACTTGTAAGTGCAAATTCTTTCTCTACCCCTTTGAGATGCAAATCTTTTAAAAAGTTTCTTGCTGGTTTTACCATCCAGAATTGTTTCTCTCAAGGACCTGAAGCCATTCCTTTGAACTGTAATCAATAAGAACGGTAACACCTTATCGCAGCTTCTGAAAGAGAAGAGGAACCAAACTTAGGGAGAGTGCCTCTCTTTTTTTCTCATAGAAGAAAGTTTACTTTGGGAAACATTAATTAGTAAACACAAGTGATCTAAAATTCTCCCATCTCAGCTCTTTTGCATTCTCACTTTCTCTCTCTGCCCCTCTTTGCTGAGTACATGTAAAATAATTAAGTAAATATGCTAATAATAATAAATAATAGTAATAAAAACTTCACCTTTTTGGGGGGCCAGCAGGTGATGTGGTAGTTAAGGTGTTGGACTCTCACATGGTGGATATGGTTAAAGTCCCAGGCCTGGTGCCTTGCTTTCTCACTTTCTCTGTGTGTGTGTGTCTCTGGTGAGTGCATGTGCCCTACAACAAATTTAAAATAATAATAATTAATTAATTAAATTAAATTAATATTGAAAAAAAAGTAATGTCAGCTTTTTGTTTCAAGGGAGTTACACCCCTTACAATAGTGTCAAATGACGTTTTACTTGCCTGATTTTCTCTTGTACAATTTTTGCTTTTACAGATTTATTTTTAATATCTACATAAACAAAATGATTTATAATTTTTTGGTTTTTTTGGAGAGGTTTTCGCTATAGGGCATGTGCGCTCGCCAGACAGACAGAGAGAGACAGAGAGACAGAAAGCGAGAAATCACCCCCCAGGGGGATGGTTGCTCTGCAATCCCTTCTCCTCCATTCTCCTCTCGGGATCTTGGGCACGCACACACACGTGCCTGGTGTGAGTTTTAAGCCACCGGGTCAAGGACATGAACGGCAGTTGACTACGTGGGAGTCCAGTGACATAGCCATTACGCTAACTGCTGGTTCCCAAAATGATTTATTCTTAATAAATAAGACCACCAGGTCAGCTGGTTATAACAGATGAATCCAACATGGCTGACTATGCAGTTCAAGTTCCAGACCTAGTGGTTTGAAAAACACACCAGTTATGTGTGTCTGTTCAAAATTCTAAAAAGAGAATAGAGGAGGAAGAATTTTGGGGTTGCCACCCGCTATGGGAGGTGCTTTCTCACCTTCCCTCCCTCTCTCTGTATCTCTCTGAAGAGTGCACACACCCTATACAAAATTAAGTAATATTAGTAAGATTATATAGACCACTACTAATCTTTACAGAAGTTATCAAAGAAGTAAGCACTGACCCAATATTATTGAGCTGCTAATTAAGAGCATAACGTCCAAATATTATAATATTATTCATTCAATGACCATGTAAGTGATACAAGATCAATCAGAGAAAATACATATGTATTTTTAAAAATAGACTGAAAAGAAATCATTAATGTGGATCAGGACAAAATATTCCAAGTTCAGAAAGCTTTCAACTGATGGTTAGAAAACCAATGGTATTGAGGAATGAACTTGAGCAATATCTATTGTACAAATAAATAGATATATTTCTCTATTATACTTCTGACTGATGTGAAGAATGAAATAATATTAACGTGTCCTAAGGACTCTGTAAGTTTAGAAAGATGTATCAAAAGATTTACAGATCAGATAAATATTTTTAAATTATTATAATGCATTTCAAACATAGAGTAGAAAAATAAATATATTCACAATTAAACTTAAGGAAACATTTTACCGTATTTGCTTCAGATCCTGCTTTTATTTTTGTTTATTATAATTCTGTAACCAGATATCAAAAATTCATGCTTTTTCTCATTTTAATTTTAAATCTGATTAATGTAAAGTATATTACATTCTTGCTTACATTTAAAATTTTTCAAAATTAATACTAAATTTGAACATCACTTTTTTAAGTTATCGGCCATGTGATTTTTGTCTGTAAATTACTGTTCATATCCTTTGCTTATCTCGGCTGATTGTATTTATCTTCTATATTGGAAGAGGTGTTTGATTACTCCATGTATTTATTTTTTTAAGAGGTTTTTGCTATAGGGCATGTGTGCTCACATGAAAGACAGAGAGAGACAGAGAGACAGAAAGCGAGAAATCACCACCCAAGGGGGATGGCCATGCCGCAATCCCTTCTCTTCCATTCTCCTCTTGGGATCCTGGGCACACACACACATACTTGTCTGGCATGAGTTTAAGCCACTGGGTCCAGGACTCAAACCACAGTTGACTACATGAAAGTCCAGTGACATAGCCATTATGCTAACTGTCCCACTCCATGTATTGTTAATAACTTCTTCCTGTACCTTATATTTTAACTTTGCTTTTTAAAATTTTAACATGATAAAATGTTTATATTTTAATATATGGCTATTTATTTTAAAATAATTATTTATTCAGTTACCTGCCAGCCTCTATGGTTATTTATCTTTAATATTTTATTTAATAGTATATGTATATATATATGTGTGTGCATGTATATATATATATACACATGTATATATATGTGTATATATATTGTTTATTGATATATTACTTCTATGAGAGAAAGCCAGAGAGACAATCTCCTACTTTGATGCTGTCTTTTCTTCATCTTGTGGCCTGCTACCCCCCACATCAACCACTTTGGATCATGGACAGTGTGTACACGCCAGGTAAGTACAGGGAGGCCAGGACATGAACCCAGGACTTTCCTCTGTGGATGCAGCATCAGAGTTTATGTTACGTCCGTTCCTTGAGCTAGCCCTGTTTTGTTTTTTTTTTTATTTTTTTTTATTTATATCATTGCAAATAAGTCTTCTTCATTCTAAAGACGTAGTGTTCTGTATTTTGTTCTTAAATAGCATGGTCTTTCTTTCACATTCGACTTCTTGCTTGGTTAAAATGCGCATTTATATGTTAAAGCAACCACAATGAATTATGTGGGTTATAGATTTTTTCACATATCTTCATAAAAAAAAAAAAAAAACAACTTTGGGGACCAATAGTTGGCACAATGGCTATGTCTCTGGACTCCCATGTAGTTGACCATGGTTCGAGTCCCAGACCCAGTGATTTACACTCACGCCAGGCTTGTGTGCGAGCGTGCCCAAGATCTCGAGAGGAGAATGGAGGAGAAGGGATTGTGGTGTGGACATCTCCCCTAGGGGGTGATTTCTTGCTTTTTGTCTCTCTGTCTCTCTCTGTCTTTCTGGCGAGCACAGGAGCCCTATAGCAAAAATCTCTCCAAACAAAAAAAAGTACTTTTATTTTTCTATTGATTTACTTTCAAGTTGATGGAAAAATCAAGTCTATGATTTGTGTCCTTTGCCTACAAATCAAACCTTGACCACTCAGGCAACTTATCTGAGGGAAAAAAGTCACTGAAATTTTTGTGTACAGACACCCTGTCTTTTAAATATGCAATGCAGAATCTATTTTGAGTACTTACTGCACTTATTAAGTGAAAGATCCTTTTGTGTGGGTAGAGCGGGAGGATAGCATCAGATGAATAAACCCACAAAAGTACTGCCAAGCCCTGTGCATGGCTCTCAAATTCCTTCATATCAGGAGAAAAAGTTTGAGATTGTTCTGCTATAGGAAGTATTTCATCAAGCTGAAGTTCAGAAATTGAGCAAAACCAAGTGTCCTGTAATAAAACCAAATATGTTGGAGACACTCTACTTGAGTAAATGAAACAATGGACTTAGCAGTTATCATTCCCAAAGCAGGCATTCTGCTACTTTCTATTTACTTCCTTTCTTTGATATAAGAAAGATCCAAGATAGTGATTTCTGTTTTGCAGTGTACAGATGATAAAATATTGAAGAGACTTGGTCAATATGCAATTAATCTTTCAGTTTACAAAATTCTTGATGAAACAGAACAAGATACTTATCTACAATAGGGGAATGTCAAGAATTGCCCAACGGAGAGCAATTTATACCGTGAAATGGAAGATTATAGAATCCACTTTATTTTTCATCTTAAAAAGGGGAGGTTTTATGTGCTAAGATTGGAAAGCAGTAGAGCTGGGTAAATAAGAATTCTAAAAAATAAACAGCCGTCCTTGGAAGAACATAGGTAGGAAAATGTTGCCATTATTAGCAGTCATTCCAGCTAGAATGTCTTTTATTTAAAAAAAAAAAAAAAGAGAGAGACAAATGCTGGCAAGCATATCAAAAAAAAAAAAAAGACTTCTAAGCACTATTAGTGAGCATGTAAACTATTGGTGCAGACACTGTGGCACTTTCTCAAAAAACAAACTATAGAACTGACTATAAAACTATTGCCCTATTGAGTATAGGCTCAAAGAGAAGGAAATCATTATGTTGAAATGGCATCTGTAGGCCCATGTTTACTGCTGCACTATTCACAATCAATTGAATAAAGGAAACGTCATACATATGTACAGTGGAATATTATTTATTAATCAAAAAACAGGATGAAATGCTTTCATTCGTGCCAACATGGATCAACTTAGAGGAAATTATGTTCAGTGAAATAAGCAAGCACTGAAAGGCAAATACTGCAGGATTGCACTAATTCGTGGAAGCTAAAATATTTGACTATGTGGAAGTAAAGATCAGAATGAGGTATACCAGAACGTGGAAATGGGAAGGGGAAGCAGAGGATAGGGAGAATTTGGTTAACAGTTACAAAATTGAAGTTAGAGAAGACAAATGAGTTCTAGAGTACTAAAGGACAATAGTATAGCTATTGTAAATGACCATTTATTGTTAATTTCAAAATAGTTAGAATAAAAGATTTTCTTTTTTTTTAATTTATTTAATTTTATTTATTCATTCATTTATTTTAACTTGACCAGAGAGAGATACAGAGAGAGAGAGAGAGAGAGAGAGACAGAGATATGGAAAGTGAGAAAGCAAGCCACCAGGTCCAATACTCTAACCGTGGTTGACCATGTGGGAGTGTCCAGCATCTTAACCACCACGCCACCTGCTGGTCGTGACAATAAAAGATTTTTAATGTCCACAACATAAAGTAGTAATACATGTTTGAGATAATAATAATGGTTATTGCCTTAATTTAATCATTATATATTGCATGCATGTATAAAAAATTGCATTGTATTTCATAAATATGTACATCCATGTTAATTAAAAATTATAAAAATAATTTTACATTCTCAGTAATTTTTATAATTTCAGTAATTCTTCACATACATGTACTTTGACCCTTGATATATCTATATTTTAATTGTTCATTTATTATTATTATTAACCCAAATTGTGCTATATGGTAAATAATGAATTTGCTTATGTATGTAATTGTATGTACTCTCTTTTTTCATGTTTATGGTCTTGGCTTGTTTTCTTGCTTTTAAGAATTTTTTAATGTCTATAATTTATCAAAGTTGAAGTAATGTCTTCTATTTCTTTAGGTATATCTGTTTTTCTTAATATTCCTTTATTTTTTGCTTCAATATCTTTATTTGTCATATCATGGAAACTTATTAATATTTTATATTTTTTGTGATATCTTGTCCTCCCCTGGGCCTAAATATAGTGTGCCTATTTATTATTAATTTCCTGCTTACTGTTTCTGAACCCAGTTTTTCTTTTCCTATACAAGTATGGTCTGATAGTAAGGCACTGAGGTTTGGATTTTGTGTACTGTTATTTTTTCTCTTCAGTTATCATATCCTATGCTGAAAAATATGTCTATTATCCTCATACAAAAATTTTAGAGCAATACCTGTATTTATACTGAACATCAAGAATAGTCAAGGCTAGAGGTAATTGTCTCTGTCATAATTTTATCATCACTTTCAGTGTCCCCAGGCCTTTTTCCAGAGTAAAATATTCCCTGTAAAGTCCACAATCCATCCTTCATTTAGGAGGAGGCTATGCCTGTGTCTCTTTCTCTGGAATTATATCCAAACACCCAGCCTTTGTCCACCCACACATCCCAGGCAGAGTAAAAGCTGGTAAGATTTAAAATATCTCTTTGGGCAAAACAGAAGAATTTTGAAGTTTTCAGACCAGCCACATGGCATGGTGGTTAAGCAGACCAGATCTCACAATGTCAACTTTGTGGTTTGAGTTCTGGAACCAGCAGTTTTAAAAACACGCAAGGCACTTGTTCATGTCCAAAATCCCAAGGGCAGAATGGAGAAAGAACTGTGGAATGGTTATCCCCTATGAGGGTTGTAGATGCTCTCTCTCTCTCTCTCTCTCTCCCCCACACACACTCTCTGGTGAGTGAAATTTAAAAATAAAACGACTTCAAAGTTTTCTTCTTGCTAATATATTTAGAATATTATGAACTCAACGTGAATCTACTATTTTAATATCTTTCTAATTCTTAAGTATAAATAATTTGTAATAAGAAAGACAAGAGGGGAATGCCTCTCTAAATTCTTGACAATGTTGGGAGATATTGAACATTTTTAATTGTTTTACCTGGGAGGAGGATACTGCTGATATCTAGAGAGCAGTGCTCAAGAAGACTGTTAAAATTCTTATAATACACAGGACAATGCCCTACAATAAAAAATTATGTAGTCCCAAATTTCAACAGTGCTGAAGTTGATAAACTTTTCTAGATCAGCCTGATTTCTTTGCTCAGAGGTTTCACTTGACGTTGCCTGCCCTCTCTTCCCTATGCTCCTCGGTCTCTGTCTGCCAGAATTTGTGTTATCCATCAAAACTCATCTTGTCTAACAATAATCCTTTTTTGATAGTGGCCAGAAACTCTCTTCCTGAACTATCTGTACTAATATTAGCAGACATTTTTCTAACATAAAGAAATAAGTAAAAAGACTATTTGCTATGTTGATAAGATTTACATAATTATTTTAAGGCAATTTTATAATTTACGTTTATTATAGTATATCATAATAAAGCATAAGGATCACATGAAACAGTGATCTACTTAACTCATAAGGGGCGATATTTATAGCTAATTCTGAGAATATGAACAACTTGTGACAATTTATGTTTTCTCATTTTTTTCATCATTCCCATGTGTACTCGGTGCAAGAACTAAAATGACATGGTGAAACTCATTTATTCACACTATTTATGAACTATTAATTTCTCCAAAACTGTAATGATAAACTTTAGTACCCTCTGTTTCTAATATTGCACAATAAACTGGGTGAAATAGCCACATGTATAATCTATCCCAAAGAAAAATGCTGTTTTTTTCCTTCTGCAGTGCTCTCCATGCCAAAATAAACAAAAGAAGCACAGACACTGGAATTTTCTAGGGGCCATAAAATTTTAAACAGTACTATATTAATTAGTTTTCTTTTTCCTACAAAATCTTTAAGCACATACTGTCACCCACGTACACTTGAGTTGGAAATGTATCAGTGAATGAAACCAATAAAAGTCTCTGCTCTTACAGAACTTCTATTATACTGGATCATTGGAAAAGTCATGATGTATTTTTTTTTTCCATTTTTTTCTGTGCAAAAATATGTCATGACTTTTCTGATGATCCAATAGATGAAAGAATACATGTAATGCATAGTGAAATATAAATATGTCAAATGGCTTACAAAGTCAATACAGTGAAATAACAAAGATGTTTACAATTTTGGCAGAATTACCATTGCAAAAATTCATGAGACAAGTTGCAGAGCTATATTATTTCTATTGCTAATAAATTAACCACATTTAGTAAGATACAAATCCACATATTTATTATCCAACAGTTTTCATGAGTAGAACGTAGGCATGGCTTACCTGAGTTCTTTCCTCAGACTCACACAACTACAATCAAGGTTTAAGCTAGACTATTCTGAATCTGGGGCTCAGGACTCTCTTCCAAGCTTAGATGGTTACTGGCCAAATACAATTTCTTGTGATTGTAGTATGAAGGTGCCACTTTTTTTTCTGTGCTGTCATCTGGGTTTTGCCCTTGGATGACTTCTTCACAGTCAGGGAGTTTACTCTCTGACTTCTATCTTTTTTCCTAGATCTCCTTTAAAGACTTCAGCAGAAGGGACCAGCAGAAGACCTAATGTTTACTTCGATGTACTCCCACATAGTCAACTATAGCTCGATTCCCAGACAAAATGAAAGGCCGCTGGCCTCCTGGCTCGGCGCGCTTTCTGTCCAGAGGATACGCGACCCCCAATCAACCACAAGAGTCGGTTCTTGATGCATAATGCAAGATGTTTTATTTTTCCAGCCGGCTGGGGTCCAAGCAAACAACTGACTCCGCAGGCCCGCGCAAGGCCCGCGCAAGGACCCCGTTTCTAGTGTTAAAGGTATTTTTATAGGCAGGAGAAGGTATGCGGAAGTTTAACGGGTAACTTTGTTCATAAGGGGAAGAGCAGCAGCTCTTGTTATACAGGTGCATGGGTGGTCTTTCTAGTTTTCTTAGGTCCACATTCCGCTTGTTCAGTTCCTGGAGGTTTGCATAATTAAGTCTGTCTCCCAGGCAGTTTATTACAAGGGCGTTTACCCGGCCATAGTACAGAAGTGAAAGGACAAAAGGTTAAATTTTTTACAGAACAGAAAAAAAAGCCAGTTTAAATTTATTCTTACAAAGACAGCTTAAAACTCACACTGGAAGTGTTTGTGTGTGTGCCCAAAATCTTGAGAGGAGAATGGAGGAGAAAGTATTGAGGAGTGACCATCCCCCATTGGGGATGATTTTGTTTGTTTGTTTGTTTTTTATCTCTCTGTCTGTCATA
This sequence comes from Tupaia belangeri chinensis, assembly GCF_000334495.1. Classification (NCBI taxonomy): domain Eukaryota; kingdom Metazoa; phylum Chordata; class Mammalia; order Scandentia; family Tupaiidae; genus Tupaia; species Tupaia belangeri. The sequence continues at coordinate 36,518 of NW_006198747.1, forward strand.
GCAAAAATCTCTCTATAAAAATATAAAAAATGATTCAGCGGAAGATGTACTGCTGAGTGAGGCAAGCCAGGCTATGAAGGAAAGACATTATATGCCCCCACTTAACATATACCATATGTCTGCATTCTATGACTGAAACTGATTGACTACCGGTTGAACAAACACAAGAGATGGGTGTGAATGTCAGATGAGGTGTATGTGGAGGAGTGGGGCCTAACGAAGGACATTTGGAAAAGGGATACAGAGGTAGAGAATTGACAGGATGGGGAGGTATGGTGTTATTTCTTGAAGATATTTTGATCAACGGGTCTGGGGAGAAATGTGCACATATCGAAATGGTCTCATTGTAAGCCAAACAATATGATTGAAAGTATATCCAAAAAAAATAAATAATATGAATATATATATATATAAATGATTTCAGCTATTTAACTTAAACACATCTGGGATGGTTGCCTTTGATTAAATCCATTGATGAGCTGCTTTACTTACATATTCAGGTTTCCTTCACATTGGTCATATCATATCACATGTCACAGAAAAGGTTCTTTTGGAGAACAGCAAGGACCAGACCCATCCACATACAAAAAAAAAAAAAAGGGGTCATACCAAGGCATAGGTCGTGTTCAAATTTTGACTATGACAGAAGTTATTAAACAGTATCTACTCAGAGTATGCTTTAGGCCAGATTATTGGCAGGAGGGCTGTTAGAGGATGATCAAGCAGATGGTGGCCCCTTGGTAAAAGAGATGTTCTGGGAGGCATCCCACATGGAAACATTCCTAGTTTAAGTCTAGAGACCTTTCTGAGTACATTGGTCACATTCTAGACTGACTGAAGACTATAGGTAGATCACAGCATTAAAATCTTGTTGAGGGTCTTCTCTCTCTCTCTCATGGGAAAAAATAAACTTAAAAAAAAGTGATAAAACAAAGAATTTACTGTAGTCATGTAATCAATATGAAGACAGTATTTTAGGCCATGGGACTAGAAAAGATCCAGGTAGAGGCTACAGATTAGAAACCTGAATAGGCTAAAAGATACATGAAAGTTGGTACAACGAGAAAGTACAGACAAACAAACAAAAAAACCTAAAAAATTTAAAAGGAAATCCAGAAGGCAGTGGTATCCTGGAAGCTAAATGAAGAACTTGTCCCAAAGAGGAGGCAAAAAAAAAAAAAAATTCAAATCCTCCTGACACATCAATCAAGATAAGGACTAAGGGGAGACCAACCGTTTGGCCACGTATGGGTCTCCTCTGATTGTGTTGAAAGCACATTTATTGTATGGTGAAAATTAATACCCGTTTATTGGATCAACAGGATAGAATGGGGTAAGAGGAGAATTTGGAGACAGTTTTAGGATTATTGGCTCTAATGTGAATAGAGCCAATAGGGAGGAGTCAGTGCTAGAGGGATACTAAGAACAGATAAATTTTTTTTGTTTGTAGGAGTGCTTAATAGTAAATGGATAATTAAATTGAATAATTTATTTAAATTTTAAAAATTTACATTTTTGGGAAAATGATCTAGTAAATGGATGGTGTAAATGAGAGATTGAATAACTTCTGAAGTTCTGTTCTTTCGTTAAAAGAGATGAGGGAGTCAGACCTAGTATATAAGTGTGGGAATTAGTTTATATAGGTCAGGACTGGCTTGGGCATATGAAAGGAAAGAAGGTAGATCATATGATCCTGATTGAACTTGAGACCAGAAAGCATGATTGTGAGGTTTTTCTCAGCCATGTTAATTGTTCTGATAAAGGTTTATAGGAGGCAGAGGTTTGAACAGAACTATGATTTTTAATTTGCCAGTGGGTTCCTCTTTCTTTTTTTTTGAAACAAAACAAAACAAAACAAAAGCAAGATAGACATAAAGAAACTGATAGTTCTGCAAAGGCGTAATTAAGACTAATTATAATGGTAGTGGTAGCATATTGCAAAGCACACTAGTCACAATGAACTTAATTTTAAGTACCAGGAAAGATTTTTTTTTTTTCAGCTAGTAAGAGAGACTCTAACTTAAGCTTTCATTAAGGGTATTTAAATTAGAATCAGATTCTCGAGAAGGGATGTAAAGAGATTGATACGGATAAAACAAGATTCAGAAGACAGAAACAAGAAAGATTCACAAAGTCAAAATATGAGAGAATGAGAATTTGAACGAAACATGGGAATCTATGGGCAAGTTTGGAAATATTAATGTATCAAAGCAAATCCTAATATAAACACAGACAAATTGAAAAATTAAAGGTATAACAATGTGTTATTCAGGAAAGGGAAGAACAAAATTACTCGTGGAGTAAAAAAACATGGGGGAAAAGAGAAGTAGTTTGAGTTTTGTCTTCAATATTATAAAACATAGAAAGGCAGCAACAGACAGATGTGGACAGAAGTCTGACTACTTTTCCTATTTTTCCAAAATCTTTTCAAAAGGGGACTGGGGAAGTCATGCCCACAAACATTAACAGACCATTTACTTTCTATTAACAGGATTCTTCCTATGTCCTGTCCCTGGCATAGTATCTTTGAGATGTATGTTTCAACCAATTACAGTATATTCTTTTGCTTATTTCTTCCCACAACACAGAACTTTCCTTTTCCTTGAGATGTAGATTAAGACTTTCTTTAACTAATCTCTTCCCAAGACACAGATCTTCCTTTCCAATCACCAACCTAGAAATTGTGGAACCCACCTATAACCTACAAACCCCTGCTTCTACATGTCCCGCCTTTTTGGGCCAGACCAATGGGAAATCTTTTCACTAAATGTTGTCTGTCAATCTCAAAAGCAAATAAAAGGAAGCTCTGTACATGATCTCCCCGGAGAAATGACATGACATGTATTTCTCCGGCCTAGGTCAGTAATAGTTGGCTTGGAAATAAACTGCATTAATTATTAATTCTTAATTTTACAGTTGGTTATTTTTTTCCGTCGACAAGACAATCTCTTATATAAAATGTGTGTGTGTATGTATGTGTGCATGTGTATACACATCAGGATGTATCACTCTCTGTTAAGTCAACCAGTTAAAGAATTCATGCTTCGTTTTTTTGTTTTTGTTTTTGTTTTGAGAGGTTTTTGCTATAGGGCATGTGTGGGGACACGTTTAAGAGATAGAATCTGAGGTGTGGGGACATGCTCTGAGCAACCACCGCCTGTCCTTCTGGGGTTAGGCAGAACCTTGTAACTTGTCTTTTCCTTGACCTTGGCTGCAGACAGAGCAAGGGTGGAAATTACTAGGGGCGTTCCAATAGACACATCTGATGGACTTCAAGAAACACCTTGACCCCAATTAGTAAAGTTCAATCCCTGCTCTGCATCTGAAAGGTTCTTTAGCCTTCTCTGGGTGTGGTGGTGCACTCCTTATGGAGAAGTTCTTTAGCTCTTTCCCCACACCTAACTGCTAGTTCTCTGCATTAGAAAAGAAGATGAGATTTTCTCTTGATGGGATTATCACCAAGGGATACACCTGGCCAGGCATGATGACAACAGGGAGCATGCACTCACTAGAAAGACAGAGAGAGACAGAAAGCGAGAAATCACCCCCCCCCCAACCAGGGAGGATGGCCATGCCACTATCCCTTCTCCTCCATTCTCCTCTTGGGATCTTACATGCAACTCAAGTACTTGGCATGAGTTTATGCCACCAGATCCGGGACTTGAACCTCGGTCAGCTACATGGGAGTCCAGTGACATAGCCATTACACCAACTGCTGGTCCCAAAGGTGTTCAATTTTAATCTAGAATTATTACTTGTATTCATGTCCATCACAGAGGTTTGCGTTTGCCATAGAAACAAATTCCAAAATCTCATTATTTGAAAGCAACCAAGGTTTGTTTTCCCCTGGAGCAATGACCACTGCGGGTTTAAGCAACTGTCCCATGGACAGCTGAGTGCTGCGTTTCCGTTGCCAGCAGGCGCTCCCATTATCATCACAGAAGCGGGAGAGCAATCTGAAGCACCGGATGCTAAAAATGAAATGCTTCCATCCACAAATGAAATAACTTTTTTTCTGATTAAATGTCATTTCCCCGGGGAGGTTGAAATGACCATGTTTACATCCAGGAGGGTGAGGAAATACATCTCTCTTGTGTTCTTAGTTCTCAGTAAAGGGAGAAAAGGATATTAGCAACATACTAGCAGATATGCCCACTTCAACACAGTTGAAGGCATTTCTTTTATAATTACAACAGAGATTTGTAAAAATTCTCTAAATATTCTGCCGATTTGATTTTTTTTTTTTGCAAATTGCTGGCAATAGAGTTCAAACTAAGGATCCTAAAAAGAGTATATTGTTTTCTCAAATCTGTTTCTAAGTCATCTGGTAGGAAAAAAACATGAACATATTAAAAAGAAAATATATTTCAGGAAAAGTTCACTTATCTGAATTTTACATATTTATATATTCTTTAGAAAACTAAACATAATTTATTCTTTATTTACTAACAAATTAAATATATATTTTGTGGTGTGATAATGCAGTTTTCAATCTAGCAATAAATACAGAAAATGACTTTGGATTCACTGCAGAATATTAGTATTTGAAAACATATATTTTTCATTAGGAGGTTTCACCTCCCAGTCTTTCTCAGCTACAAACTCTGTACTGCCAAATTCATTAAGAAAGTGAGAAGCATGAAGGAGGAGCTATGGAATGCAATTTATGTTTCTAACTTTCTTCAATGTTTCTGATCAGCTGGTTTGGGGAAAAAAAAGAAAAAAACTTGATTTCTTTTTTAGAATGAGTACTAAGAAATAATAAATTATATTTTTTTCCCCAAAAAGTCTTAGTGCATGAGTCATTGGGATAAATCTGTGCAAATGAAGTTTAAGAAGCATTTAAAATGACTGTCTGGACTCTAGCACAGTGCTAGTGGGTACTCAGTAACCAGTGGTTGAGGATGTGGCAGGTTGGTCACAGCGATTTAGTAGATTTTTATAGTGAAAGAGGATATGACCTTTTAAAATACTTATGTTAGCTACTCAGAAAATGTTTGAATCTTTTTTATGTTGTGAATTAAGAAATGAGAAATCAGTCTATGTCTACATGAGACTAATCACCCAGATATAAAGTGAACAAGGCCATCATTTATAATGGAATTTAAAGACATCAGATATTTTAAGTGCATTCAAAGGAACTGCAGTGCTGAGAAAATTACCCAGATGTTTCAGTTAGACAAACGTGGAGATGAATCCCAAATCTGATTCTATTTGTGGTATTCTGGCACCAACTTAACATGTTTTCAACTCAAGCCCCTCATAACTCTGGAGATTTAAGTTGGTTGTTTGCTTTATGATTGTGTGTGATGAATTAGCTAAACTGCTATCAGTTCTTTGTAAAAATTATATAATTTATTATTCACAATCATTTACCATCTCTATAGCAACAACATTTTTAAAGAATTAATCATTAGTAGTAGTACTTTATTAGTAGTAGTACTATTATTTTTAATTTGCCATAGGCTGTATAAGTTCAATAATATTATTATTATCATTATTATTAGTAGTAGTATTTTTACTTTGCTATAGGACATATTAGCTCAAGAGGAAAGAGAGAGAGAGAGAGAGAGAGAAAAGCCACCAGGTCTAGGACTTGAACCATGGTCAGTCATGTGAGAGTCCAATGCTTATACCACCACACCATCTGCTGGCCCCCAAAATATGATTTTTCAAAGTATGCAGTATATGAAAATCAAATCAAAGATATTATCATTACACCATTTTTAATGGATAACTTTACATTCTTATGTGTGTTAAATATTTCTCCTCTGAGTCCCTCTGAAGCTATAATAGTAGGGAGGGCAAATGTAGATGCCATCAGTTCTTGAGTGTTAGGTTTCTTCTTTTAGAATAAAGTTAATGCTTAAAAAAAGGAAGTTAAAAGAAGATAAAAATGTGCATAAAAGATGGTGAATAATGTTCAAAAACATAACTTTTGTTCAATTTTTTATAATATTTTTTACAACTCTGGATACTGTAAAATAATCTGGAGGTATTGGTAATATGTTTACATAAAAGAAAAATATTGGGTCAGTGAATATTAAAAAAAATTAAGATTTTTCTAAATTTGGTACACGATATCTGATATTCTATTAATAGTATTAAATAATGACATCTAAATAGATAAGTTTTATGTTTACTGCTAACTTCCCAGGCTTCAACACTGAACATTTTTTTGAACATTTTTTTTTTTTAAGAGAGATTTTTGCTATAGGGCACGTGTGTTCACCAGAGAGACAGAGAGAAACAGAGAGACAGAAAGTGAGAAATCATCCCCTGGGCAGATGGCCATGCTGCAATCCCTTCTTCTCCAGTCTCCTCTCAGGACTTTGGGCATGCACACATATGTGCCTGGCATGAGTTTTAAGCCACTAGGTCCAAAACTTAAATCACAGTTGACTATGTGGAAGCCCAGCAATGTAACAACTATGCCACCTGCTGATCCCAACACTGAACATTTTAAAGGAGTCATTGCAAGAGTCTATATTGGTTTAGGTGATCAGTAATTATAAACATACCATCTTCTTCAGTACCAATGGGGTAATCCTCCAAGTGCTTGCCCAGGGCTAAGATGCTTTATGTGGAATTTATGACATTATCAAGACTTTTTTCTTTATTTTTTTAGAATAAATATGTGTGCACATGCACACATGTGGGAGAAAGAGGAGATCACCCTCTGCAGGGTTTGGCTATGGTTTTATCTCCTTTTCCAGTCTTCCAGCCTGTCAGATCTTAGGCACTCAAACATGCTCATTGTGTTTCAGGCTGACCAGGCCAATGATTCATTATGTAGGATCTGGCTTCTCCTGACTAGCACATTATCACTACACCACATTCTGACATTCTGACACCCCTGAAAGATGATTTGATCTTCTATCTTTGCCCACAGCTTAGTGTTTTCACGGTTATAAACTCAGCTTTTTAAAAAGGTATTATTATTATTTTAGGTTTTTCCCATGGAGTGTTCGTGCTTGCCAGAGAGAGACAGTGAGAGGAAAAGTGAGAAGTCACCCACCTGAGTGCGTGGCCAGGCTGCAATTCTTTCTCCTCTATTCTTCTGGGATTTTGGGCACACATGCACATGCATCTAATGTAATCTTCAAACCACCAGGTTCAGGAGTCCAGAGCCTTAACCACTACACTACCTGCTGCCCCCCCTATGTTCAGCTTTTATGAATAGTTGATGAAGAACATATATCAAAATGTGGTCACTAAAATTTCTCAAGTTAGCTGTTTGCCCTGTTAGGGTGAACATTTGGTAGAGAAGCTGCTCTTAAAATTGTAACTTGGAGTCAGTAAGTTTTATTTTCAGAAAAATCACTGAAAGGCAGTTCTTAGAGTCTTCTCTATTGGTCTGGGGAAAAGGAAAGTGAACTTTAGTGTCAAGACAGAAGTTCTTACATCAAAAACATAGGATTGCAGAGCTCAGGAGAGTTGGGAAAACTTTGTTTTGAACAAGGATCTGCCTTGGAGGAAAGCAATTTAGGTGATGAAATTTTGTAGCAGATTGAGAAATATACCAAAGGCCAACCAAGGGGAATTATTTATGTGGTACTTCCATTATACAATGCACTGTTCTAAATGTTTTTATTATTAATTCATTTAATCCTTTCAAGAACATTATGAAGATCCATTTTAGAGCTGAGAAAGCTACGGCATAGCTCCTTATGGTTAAGTGACATCTCTGAGTCACACAGTGAGCAAAGGAAAGACCAGTGCAAGCAGTTCTGCCCACAGGGTCTGACCTCTTAATCATTACGTCACAGATGAAATCTGGAACAACAGAGCCTGGATGGTTGTGGGTGATAGCAGGTTCAAGCCTAGCATGTGATTAACACTGGAAACAGTTCACTCCCTTTCGCTCCTACACTCTCCCTTAACTTCTGAAATAATGTATTTTGAGACAAATTTTAGCTCATGAAAGTGTTGAGTAAAATCACTGAAGACTCCAATGACAGATATTTCAGACAGTTGATGTTAAGTGCCTTGGGAAATGTTTTAACGATGATAGATTCAATAACTACAGCAATAAGAAGAGTAACAAAAAGTTTACTAGTGACTGAAAAGCTATTATAATTTTATCTACACCAGAGATTTAGGAGTAGAATATGGAAGAGGGTAAGTGTCAGTGTTCATAGACTATTTGAGAAAATGGAAAACTTCAGAAATGACAGAATATTTTCTGTTAATTTGAAAATTACTTCCTAAGTTCAATGTGCCATAATATCAACATATTTGATAAGCTTTGGATAGTCTTTTAGCAATCATGGCATACATTTTTTTTTTTTCTTGGAAGATGGATGAGACTTTTTCCCCTAAAATGTTCCAGTTTAGTATGGCAAATTCATCTCAATGCAGGACTCATATTCTTCCTTATTTTTCTTTAATTTGTTTTCTCCGTATTGTATAAAATTCTTCTTGAAACCAGGTAGCTATTTTCCTAGTAGGGTTATTTCAGTTTTGTAGTTTCTTGGAATTAAGATATTAAGCAGGGTGACTAATTTGAATTACACATTTTCATAATAGCAGAAATGTCTGGATTTCTATAGGAGTCAGACATGTGAGTGCGGGTGGTAAAAGTAGGATCTATTTGCTTCCTCAGCAGAATCAAAGATAGGAGCATGCCTGGGCCAGGTTTCTTCTTTTTTGCTGTTTGTATTGATCATTCCTAGAGTAAAGAGGGGTGTTTTTGTTGAAGCCATTCTTATAGCTCATAGCACTTCTGTCATATCAAGCATCAGACTGGAATTGAAGTAAAAGATGCAGTTTATTTCTTCTGTTACAAGAAAAAGTTCAAGGCTATGAATGAAGACTACAATTGGCAATTTTCCACTTTTCTTCCCACTGTAAGGCTCTCAATAAAGGACATAAGAGTGGGTTTTTATTCATGCTATAGAACATTATGGATATTCCTATTGGAATGGAATATTTGATTAAAATTTATTATCCAAATTAGTTATTTTGGGCTAATTGTTGTTTTCAATGAGAGAAGAATTGTTTCTCATTTACAAAGTATCTTCCTTGGAATGTCATATTGTTTAATCCACCCCCCCTTTCTTTTTACACACACATTATTATATTTATACCAGCTTATCAACTTCCTCAAATCGTAGCAGAGAGCAAGCAGCAGGTTGAAAAGGGGCAGGCACCCGGAGAATCAGAACTGACAGTGGAAAGCACTAGAAAGACAGAGAAACATTTTCATACTTTAATTAATGAAAATAATGACTCTGGCATGGGGAAAATGTCAAATTATGTTTAATGGCTTTCTGTTTAAGAAAGAATCATGATGAATTATGTATTTTAAATAGATTTTTTAAATTGAAAACATCAAGAAGTATACCCGTGGTTTTGGAAATTTCCTAGTACGGGACATGTTGATGAGGCTCTATACTTGTCTAATATTATTCTGTTATCTATGCTTTCATTTCTCTAAGTTGTTTGATCTTCAGAGTAAGGATGATACGTCATAGTTCTTATGCCTTGTAGACAGGGTTCAACAAAATGCTGGACAGTGATGAAAAGTTATATGGTTTGTGCAACTAACAGCAAAATAGGAAGTGTTGGTGCCACAAAACATAGTGAGTGGATTATATATTTTCTTTTACTGTTGTGATAATAAAATGAGATTGTTTGAACAAAATTAGTCTCACTAGTTAATACTGAAAGAGTGATTTAAATAATTAAGTTGCTTAATGCAAATATTTTCTTTTGAGGTTTTAATCAAAGAAAAAAATGAAACGGGATTATGATGTGAAGATAAAATGAAACAATTTTATTATTTGGGTTTTTATAATCATTTCCAAACTAGCTTCTCATAATAATATTCATGTCTATATAAGGTGAATGCTTATTTATTAATTTAACAATTTTTTATTGAACGCATGCTATATACCTGCCATTGTGTGAAAGTGGATATAAAAAGTGAAGGTTTTAACCTTTACTGAGGTTACAACATAGCAAAATAGTTGGGCAAAAGAAGCCATTTGAAAAGAATGTTGTGTGCTGCGGTCATAAAAGTAAAAGCGTAAGATGGCACCAGTTAAGGCTTCCCATCTGAAAGAGGAAGTAAAAGGAAGAGAATGAACAATGACCCTGCACTTCCAGGTTGTGCCTTGTTCTTACAGCTCCTTCACACAAGGAAGCCGGGTTCTAAATAGTCTTTCTCCTCACCTATCTGTCTGTATTTATTTATTATTATTATTTCTTAGAACTACCAATTTTACTAATTACAAAAATCATATCCAGGGACCAGCAGATGGCATAATAACGGTTATGTTGTTGGACTCCCACGTAGTCAAGCACAGTTTGAGTCCTGGACCCAGCGGCTTAAAATTCACACCAGATGTGGGACCAGCAGTTAGTGTAATGGCTATGTCGCTGCACTCCCACATAGTTGACCGCGGTTCGCATCCTGGACCCGGTGGCTTAAAACTCACACCGGGCATGCCCAAGATCCCAAGAGGAGAACAGAGGAGAAGGGATTGCGGCATGGTCATCCCCCCTGGGGTTGATTTCTGTCTCTCTGTCTCTCTCTGTCTGGCGAGCTCACGCGCCCTATAGCAAAAACCTCTCTCCCGCCCCCCCCAAAACAAAAACAAAAAAAACTCACACCAGATGCATGTATGTGCATGCCCAAAATCCTGACAGAAAATTGGAGAAAAAGGGACTGCAGTGTGTTCATCCCCCCTTGGGAGGCAATTTCTCACTTTCTGTCTCTCTGGAGAGCACACTCACCCTATAGCAAAAATCTCTCTCTCTCTAAAAAGAAAAAAAAATTATATTGGGACTAGTAGATAGTGTAATGGTTATGTCACTGGACTCCCACATAGCCGACTGCTTAAAACACATGCCAGGCGTGTGTTCATGCATGCCGAAAATCCTGAGAGGAGAATGGAGAAGGGATTACAGCATGGCCATTCCCCCAGAGTAAGATTTTTTTGTTTTCTGTCTCTCAGTCTCTCTAGTGAGCCCATGCACCCTATAACAAACATCTCTCTAAAAAAAAAAAAAATCATATCATCTGTTATGTAATATTCAAGTAATTCTTGGAGATTAAAAAAAGTAAGTGCCAAGTCATCAGTTCTGAAAGGTTGATCCTGATTAAGGTACTTTAAATACTAATTGTTTGTTCTTCCACCATTGATTAGTGCTAATTTGCACATACCTCTTTCACTCTGTTCATATGAAATTACTTTAAACTATTCTACAATTAATATAACATTATTTTTAACTCTACGACTGCTCAGACCTGATGTGATCCCTACCACAGTTGGTTCCTTTTTCCCTGTCCCATTGCTGTAGTGCTGATATTCTGGTGCACTAAAACTGGCAGTTTTTGCAGGGATGATCTAACTATCTGTCCTAAGTGTCTGTAAGATGGCACCGGCTACATACATACAATACGTACAACACAAAAACATAAAGGATTAATTTATCTCAACAAATACAAAATTTCACAGATATATGGTTTATTCCACATTCTACAAAGCCATACAGGTAGAGCAAATTGTCTCACATTCCAGTGTTTATAATATATTTTGAAACAAATAATAGTAGAGATACAGTTCATGAAAATTTAACCTTATTTAAATGTGATTCAAAGGAAGGATATGTATTTGTGGCTCAAAGAAAACTTGAAAAGACTTTTGTTTTGATTTTTGCCAGAGAGTGATAGAGAGAAAAAGAGAAAGAGAAATCTAACAAGCACCATCAAATAGTAAATAGTCATGCTGCGATTGCTTCTCCTCCATTTCTCCATAGTGTCTGGACTTCAAGCATGCATGCACATGGGCCCAGCATATGTTTTAAGCGGCAAGGGCCAGCATTCAAACCATGTGGTTGGTTATGTAGGATCTGGCTCCCTTAATTACTAGACCATGGGCTGGCCCAACGCTCTGTATTTCAGGACTTATTGAGTCACTGGGAAAGTCTTGATGCATTTTTGCACAGAATACCTAATCATGACATTCCAGATGACCTAATATACTTTCTTAAATACGAATAAAAATCATGGTCATATCTATTAATAATATCTAGAAAAATTAAGACAAAATGCATTAAACAGTAGTCATCAGACATAGGTAGTATGATTAAAGTTAACATGTTCTAAGATTAATTTGTTGTTTAGAAGGAGGTTAAAAATAATGATTAAATTTTGTCTTTGTCAATTCAGTTATGTGTGGTGAAATTTCTATAGTCAGTATTAAAATATAGAACAGAGAGTATAATACTAAATTGCTGAGGGGAAAATGTAGAATGTAGAATGTGTAATGGGGTGATTCTGTATCAGCCTGAAAAACAAATGGAAAGAAGCAAAAAATATAAAAAGCAAGACAAAATAAAGTGAAATAAATTCATTAATGAATCAAAATCTATCAACCATCCAAATCAATGTAAATGTATTAAGTATGCAATAAAGGAGTGAGAATGGAGGCTTTTGAAAAGAGTGAAGCTAATTTATAAGCATACAGGAAGTTTGTAAATAAAAGGTGTAAATATAACCCCAGAAAGCACTATCAAAAAGAAACCTAGCATTGTTATTGTAAATAGCTATGAATGAATGTTAGACATCTCAGCAAGTACTATAGTCTTGACTAACCAAGAGTTTTGAGAGACCCTTTTGTTGTACATTAATTAGATGCTAACACTAAAGATTCTCTGATCGTTATCATTCAAAATATTTGATATACCTCCATAAATCTCTCCTTGAAGAACAAGTACAAAAAAAGAGATAAATAAGCATACAAATAAATAAGAGCTCAGGCTGGATTTTGAAGGAAATGGAAACTAGGGTATGCAAGGAACTACCCAGGAGTCAGAACCTGATATCTGAATCTAGACTGAGTAGAGGTGGTTGAGAATACAGAAGGGTGTGGGGCAAGAGCAATGAACAGAATCAGATAAGCAGAGAACTGAACTGGATCAAAATTACCTTAGAAGGCATAGAGAAGTCTGGGGCCAGTTGCAGGGATATTTTCTGTTGGAAGAGAAACAAAGAAAGCCAAATCTGAAGATTTTTAATCTGAGCTAAGACTCTTAAAACATCCTGAAAAGGTCATGGAAGAGAAGCAACAACAGCTTCCAACTAATGCACTGGAGCTTTCTCGTCATAGACCTACCAATTTTCTAAATTAAAGTTAATCATCCCAGTAAGGAATATTTAGAAACATGAACAAAAGCAAGGCACTCTAGTATAGAGTCAGAAACAAACAAATCAATAAAAACCCTACAGATTTTTAATTCAAAAAACTGCACAACAGAACAGGTTATGCTATACTTACAGAAAGAATAATAAACAAAAGATTATTTGCTGACATTGTACTTCAAACTTAAGTGAACAGAAAGCTCTGCTCCACATCATCATTCCAGAAACCATGCTGTCTTGAGTCCTACTGCCTTGTAGCTGGCAAGGTTTATGCAATTCGGGAAAATAGAAAATATTTCATGGTGTTTGCAACTTTTTAAAAAAATTTATTATTATTATTTATACATTCAATTGCTATACATCATTTAGATTGTAAAGAGACTTTACTCAGCATGATGTACATCTCAGACCAATTGAGAATACTATACACATCCTCATCAACAGATAATAAACCATATCTGTGTCCCACAAATAACTTACCTCTCCATTTTTCCCCCAAATTTCCTTTCCTGAACTCTTTTCCTCCCACACTCTCTTTCCACTTTGCCTTTAGTGTCCATAACAATTTTTAATGCTTTTATGTTCTCCTGTCTTTCAGTTTCTACTATAGAGTGTGAACAGTCAGTATATGTTAAGTGGAGACATACAATGTCTCTCTTTCATAGCCTGAGTTCCTTCACTCAGCAACAAATCTTCCATACTTGTCCACTTCCTACCAAATTCCACAGCCTTGTTGTTTTTTATGGCTGAATAATATTCCATGGAGTATATGTGCCACAGTTTTTCAATCCATTCACCTGTTCGTGGACATTTGGGTTGGTTCCATGTCTTAGCAATCATGAATAGTGTTGCAATAAATATAGTTGTGTAAGCACATTTCTGACTGAGCATTCTCCTGTCCTTTGGGTGAAATTGCTGGATCATATGGTAGTTCTATTAGGAACTTCTTAGGTCAGATGTTACAGATGTCACTCTGCTTACTTTCATTGGCCAGAGTTGCTCATGTAATTCTATATAATCTCTGACAACTATAAGGAAGAAAATAAAATATTGGTTGGTACCAATGCCTCTGTCACAACTGCACAATTTTACAGTATCAAACACAGAATACTAAATAACTGTAAAAATGTTAAAATAAAAAATATAATTGGGGATAGGTGGAATGACACATCAGTTCTAGCCAATGACTTAATTGGAATACTTAGTAAAATATTCCATAATCACCTAAAAATGTATTAACCAGATAAATACAAAGACTTATGAAGTACAGAAAAAAACAAAATAATCTATCATAATGGATTTTAAATAAATTATCAATAGGTTTCACTGACCATAAAAAACAAACAAACAAACATCAATGATTGGGTCCAACAGGTGACATGATGGTTAAGGCTGGACTTCCACATTGCCAATGACAGTTTGAGTCCCAGATCTGGCAGCTTGAAAAATCACACCAGGCACATGTGCATGCATGCTGAAAGCCCTAAGTGGACAATGGAAGTAAAGGGATTGTGATGTAGCCAATCCCAGTAGGGGGCGATTTCTCACTTTCCCTCTCAATATAGCTCTTTCTCTCTCCTGTGAACACACTCAAAAACCTTAAAAAAAAATCAATGATAGTATAAAGTTTCGAACAATAAAAGAATAAATTTTTATCTGTTAGGAATCCAACCATTTGAAAGTCCACATTATTCTCAATATGCATGTGTGAATTAGACCAATAATCATTTACTAAGTAATAAAACTTATCTCATAAAGTGCAAATATGTTACACTGACCAGCAATGGGGACACAGAGACAAATCAGATAGTTATTGCTCAGAGGAATTTCAAGACCATGGACCGAAGAAAAACACAAGAAAAATTCATAAGCTATAATAAATGCTTTCATTATGTAGGCATTACTGGAATACACAGAAGGAAAGGAAGCATAATTCGCATTTTAACTGTGTGTTTATGTGTGTATGTGTGTATGTGCTAATGTGCACATGCGTGCATGCAGGTGCATTGCTTATACAGGATTACGGTTTTCCATTGAAGACTTTTCAGGAAAGAAAAGTTTAACCTGAGCCTTAAAAACGACATGAGAGATAATGAAGAGAGGGTCACTGGAAAAACATGAGCAAAAGAATGAAAACTATAAACACTGACGGAAGCTAAGAATAAGAACCCATCAGGGAACTCCAGGTAGTTAAGTTTCCTATTGCTAAATAAACCTGGAGTAATCAGCTGGTGGTCAATGTGCCTTGAAGTTATAGATTAAATCTGTATGTCAAGAGTCAGATAGGCCGGGAGGGGCAGTAGGTGACTTGTTGGATAATGTGGCTGGACACCACATGACTGATGACTGGTTTGAGTCCTGGACCTGGGGGCTTGAAAAACACATGAAACCACTTAAAGTTCTAAGAAGAGAGTGAAGAAGAGATTTCAGCATTGTCTTTCCCTTTGGGGATGCTTTCTCGCTTTCCCTCTCTCTGTCTCCTCTTTCTGTCTCTGTCTCTATGGCAAGGAGACACATCCTCTAGCACATTTTTTGAAAAAGTAAAATATGTTGGGCCAGCTCAATAGCCTGGTGGTTATGAAAGCCAAATCCCTTATGACCAAATACTTGATTAGAGTTAGTGAAATGGGATTTTGAGAAACACACTGGGTGTCCCCAAGATCCCCAAAGAAAGGAGAAATGGAGAAGAAGGGATTGCGGCATGATCATTCTTCTTGGGAAGTGCTATCCCCTCTCTCTCTTTCTCTGTCTTTGGCAAGTACAGGCACCCTGTAGCCAAATAAATAGATAATAAATAAAAATGAAATTGTCTTAATATAAAACTGTACTTATCTGCTTTGTCATTGATGCACATTTATTCCTAGGATACATGTACCAAAAATATTGACTATATTTGGTAATACAACTGGTTTCTATTATACTGAGTGTTTTCATTACAACAAATAATAAACTTCCTAACATTTGAAATAAGGTATGATAAATATTTTGGTAAAGAACTTGTCTATTAACTGCACTAAAATACAGATAATCAGGTAACTGTGTAAATTACTAGTTCTTCTATACAACCTTTAAGAAGATTGAATAAACAAGAAGGGGAAAATTCGTATAAATATTTTAATACATTTATAATGTATATGACTTTCCTTATTCAAACAGAGAAAGAGAGAAGGGAGAAATAGAAAGAGAGAGAGGAAAGGTATACACTTTTCTTGTGATTAAAAAAAGTTCTGACAGTGAAACATGAAAGAACAATGATAAAATATGCAGAAATGCAGAGATAATATTTATTCAAAATATGGTAGTTAATTTTCTACAGCCATTTACTTAACAGTAGTGTAGTGTACTTAACAGTAGTGACTCGGGAGTTAAATAAGTATTTTAATTTAGGTGTAGTTCTTTTGGATATGGGATATTTTGATATCTATGGGTCTTTATAGAGAATTTGTATTGGTGTTTATCACCTTTAAAACTACAAATTCTTTTTTAAAAGTTTGCTTATTTATTTAACTTATTAAAGAGAAAGAAAGGCATCCCCACCAGAGTCTTCACACTGTAATCCACTACTGGTCTCAGCCTGCTTGTGTGTATGCCTGTTTGCACGGTGAGAACGCAAAGCATGAACCCAGGACCTATCCATGTAGGTCCAGCATTGAAGAGCATTGTATTACCCCTACATCACCATTGGGTTCCAGTATGTTCTTTAAGGGACAGATAACATGCATCGCCTTTATATTCTTGAACCAGGGAGCATCATCTCTCTTCCTTCCTTCCCCCTGACTCTCTTCCTTAGTTGTTTTTCTTTTTGTTCATAATAAATTAATCTCTATCTCTCTATATATTTAATCAGAAATTACCAACTTCTACTTTGTAAGACTCATAAAGCTCGTAGTGTTGTTCTACAATAGGATGAAATAGTAGTTTATATGTTTGTCCTCAGTATAAAATTAAGTTTTTCAGAGCAATTATTTAATATTTGTGTTAGAATCAATGTGTTCTTGTTTCTTAAAATATCATAAAATTAAATACATTTCCAATGAAGAACTAAACAACTTGGGCTAGTAAAACAAACTGAAGGTACGATCCTTTGCTGTTTTCATATTTTTAAGACAATAAAGTTGCACAAAATTAATGTATAATTTGTCACCTGTAAATGATTATACATATGATAATGGACTTAAAACTTTGATTTCTTGTTTTCATTTGGATAGATCTGAGCTAGAACACAACTAGTCTGATAGATTATTCAGAGATGTCTGTGTCTTTCTTATTTATTTATTTATGTATTCATTCATTCATTTATTTTTTGAGCTATCATCACACCTGGAAAAGATAAAGATTACCTGCCTAATTCCATTACTCTTTACTTAAATATAGCTGCAAAGGATGGGATTATATTTATTAGCCCTTACAACTTCCAAAAATAAATACAGTTTCTGTCTTTTAGTGAGTCTTTTGCAAAACTAAAAGGTTTGTGAGTTAATACAGAAAAAAATTTATGTATCTTCTTTTTGGGATAAAAATCTTAAGCTATTACTCATTTCATTTTCAAAAGAGTTGCTTCTGGGGATCATATAATCACCTTTGATCTTTGAAGCTTTTCTAAAAAGAAATATGATCAAATCAAGTTAAAATATCACCGGACATAAAAGTAAACCAATTTATAAATTCAGTTAATGTAATCTGATTGTGGACCCTTCTTTTCATTGTTTCCTTTTCTTATTATTTTACTTTTTCAGATAAGGATAAATTATTTTTTAAAAAAACTTCATTTATTCTCTCATATATTTTAATTTGACCAGAGAGAGACAGAGAGAGAGAGAACAAAAGTGAGAAAGAAAGTTACCAGGTCCGGGACTCGAACCACGGTCAGCCATTTGGGAGTGTCCAGCACCTTAACCATCATACGACCTGCTGGTTTCAAAATATGGATAAATTCTAAAAGTTCTCAGATGTCTGCCATTGGTTTGCTAATATTTATTTAATTCATTCATAGAACAAAATTGCAGAATTCCATTGATATTTAATGTTACATTAAGATTTTAATTTTATTTAGCACAAAGCTATTTAGTGTATGTTTCTTCCCACTGCTCTTACATTTTTCATTTTAAGGAAATAGTCTCTAATGTTAGAAATTCAACCTGAGACAATATTAATGCATATCAAAGAGAGGAAGAGAGAGCATTTATTCCAGAAGTGATTGGAAAGCATGCAATGTAGTCTAACAAAACTCCTTATAAACTGTCTCTACACCTAGTTTGTGTATAGTCATTATATGCGTAAAGCAGAAATAATTCATGCACAAGTACATTTTGCAATGTTCAACATTCAAACCATATTTTGACCTGACTAGTTGAAAGTTATCAGAAAGTTAAGCATGTAGTCTTAAAGCCCAAACTAAGATACAAGTTATCTTCCTTTGTGGTTCTCTTCCCTCTCACCTAAAATTATTCTTATTCATAAATTTAAGCCTATGTAAAATGTCTCCTGGGTCATAGACTTCCTCTAAGCTACTGCTTTTCTGCCACTTAATGCTCCCAGTGGTCACTACCAGTTTAAGTAATTGAACTAAGGTGACAGACAGACATTATAGTCTGCCTGATGACTCACTGCCAGTTATGTGAAGTAAGGAAAATTGGAGTGCAAAAATTCATAGTTTTAGTGCAGGTCAAGACCAAATCTACAAATTTACCATAACTCTTCTCCTCCTCCTATTTTAATGAAGAATAAAATTGAATATATCTCTCTTACAACTATTTCATACATTGTTTCTGAAACATATGTGCATGTGTGTGATTGTGTGTATGTGTGTTTATTGCCTGATATACTCATTTATAATGCTAGAAAAATAAGTGACTATAGTGGTATGTTGTGCTATTCTATTGATATTGTCGTACTTAATTTAGCAGACATTTCTTAAGCTTGGCAACATGCTAGAATGTAGCAGGTACTGGTCTTTTAGAAATTCCAATCTTTTAGGACAGATACATATGAAAATAAGTAATTTATTACTATATAAGATATAATGTAATTTGAGCAACCACTTTTTTTTTTTAAGATTTTTTTTTTTTTCCCATAGGGCACATGCACTCATTGGAGAGAAAATCTGATAGACAAAGAGAGGGAAACTGAGAAATCATCCCCCAGCATGAATGACCACATGGCAATCCCTTTTCCATTATCCTCTCTAGATTTTTTAAAAGGAATTATTTATTGAATTTTTATTTATTATTATTATTTAATTTGACAAGAAAGAGAGAGATTGCAGAAGCAAGTCATCAGGTTTTGGATTTGAACCACATCAGCCATGTGGGACTCCAGAGGCTTAAATCACCATGCCACTTGTAGGCTCCCCTTTGGGGTACTTGGAGTACACACGCACATGTGCCTGGCATGATTTTTCAAGCCATCTAGTCTGGAAATGGAACTGCATTTGGCCATGTGGGAGTCCAACACCTTAACCACCTTGCCACCTGCTGGCCCAAGCAGACACAATTTATGCTTTGCCTATGTCTACTCAGATCTTAGCTTTTCAGAGAGGATTATATTCATAAATTTTTTACTAAGACCTTTCTCTGGCTCGTGATAATTGGCAAATTACCAGAATTATAAGGAATTAATATGCTCTAAAGGTGAAAAAGTCAATATATAAACAAGCTGCTCTTGAGACTAGCAGATGGAGTAATGGTTAAATTGCTGAACTCCCACATGGTTCAAATCCCAGACCTGGTGGTTTGAAACTCACACCAGGCATGTGTGCTTGTGTGTCCGAAATCCTGAGAGGAAAATGGAGGAAAAGAGATTGTGGTGTGGCCATCCTCTGGGGGCTGATTTTTCACTTTTTGTCTCTTTGTCTCTCTGTCTCTCCAGCGAGCACATGTGCCTTATAGCAAAAATCTCTCAAAGCAAAAGCAAAAACAGGCTGCTCTCTTATTTACCTACACTGATCAACACATGGGCCTGAGCTTCAGTCGTTCACAGTGGAAACAAGTTGGATAATGTCTTCTCTTATCTTACCTCCTTTCTGTGTATCATTTGTTTTAATTCTCATAAATGTGTTTCCTGAAATCAAAACCCAAATAAACTACTTACCCTGACAATTTGTCTCAGGCTTTGCTTCTGGAGGAAACTGCACTAAAATAACTGCCTAAGTATTTTGGAGCCATTGCATGCTTTAGAACACAGGCAGTTGTAGTGAGTCAGAGAGTTCTGTGATATAAGGAAAATTCAGCCAGCATAGGTCAGATCGTGGAGAAAATAATGTAAGCGTTAGAGATATCACGGAAGGTTTAAGACAAGGAAATGATTTATTGTGAAACAGAACTTTAAAAAGTAACCTTAGTAAAAAAGAAAGACTGGATACGTATCCACACACATGCATGCACGAATAGGAGGTTATTGCAGCAATGAATCTAATTATCCCCTTTTCTCTGGAAAGAGAAAAAATAGTATCCCCTAAGCCCTCCTGTGAAGAGGCAGAAAATTTTTTTTTTTTTGAGAGATTTTTCACTGTAGGGCGCGTGCACTCGCCAGACAGACAGAGAGAGACAGAGAGACAGAAAGCGAGAAATCACCCCCCAGGGGGGATGGTCACGCCGCAATCCCTTCTCCTCCATTCTCCTCTCGGGATCTTAGGCACGCACGCACACGCGCCTGGCGTGAGTTTCAAGCCACCGGGTCCGGGACACGAACCGCGGTTGACTACGTGGGAGTCCAGCGACATAGCCATTACGCTAACTGCTGGTTCCCGAAAATGTTATTTTTTAAAAGAAGACAACATGTGCATAATTCTTATTAAATACTAAATATGCACTATAATAGACAGGCTAACTCTTCAAACTCAGTGCAGGCCACAAGTAAATATAAACTAGAACATAAGCGAAATGCAGTAATCAACAGATAGTGAAAGATAATCTGTATTGAAAAGGTCCTGAGAGCCTGAAAGAGCAAAAGCCAATGGATGGATAAACAGAGTAGTCAATAATCAAAAGTGCAAAAATTATCAGGTGAAATAAACACTAAAAATGACATTGAATTTCAACATTTAGGTAGCAAACACTTTCTTTTTTCTTTCTTTAATTTGCTATAGGGCATATGTGCTAGCCAGAGACAGAAAGAGACTGAGAAAGAAGGGAAGTGAAAGTAAGGAATTATCTCCTGGGGGTATGGCCATGTTGGAATCCCTTCTCAGACCATTTTCTGCTTAGAACTTTGGATACTCATACACACACAGCTGTTGTGGTTTTTCAAGCTGTGGAGTCCAGAACTCAAATCGCTCAGCTGGGATACGGGACCAGCCACCCTAACCACCAAGCCACCGACTGTTGCCATGTATCCTTAAGTACTCTAATTAAAGAAGACTAACAAGATTTATGATATTTTTGTTGTAATAAAATCAATCACCATTACAATTAATAGTCTATGAGTAATACTTCATTATTCTCATCCTTATACGTGAATTTCTAAATGAAAATAACTATCTTAAGGTGAATGTGAACAAATGTATACATGGTTTCAAGGCTACATTCTGAAATTATGTGCAGCACTTCTGAATTCTCGTTCTTTACTATAAAGCATATCTGGTAAAACAAAAATATAATGTAAAATTTAGCAAAGGTAATAATAAAGCTTAATAGTGACAATGCATCTCAGCACGCTAACACTTTTTTGATGATCCATATGCTGTGCAAAATATTAACATTCCAAAATTGCTTCTGTAGTGAATGAAACGATTGGGCACACAAATGTACCATTTGGCTTTTAATACGAGCTAATAAATATAAAGAGAGAAATACAAACTGCAATGTTATTTTGTGTGTATGTGTTTATGTGTGTGTGTGTGGTTTATACACAAACACACATATATCGACAAGGTTGGAATCAGGAAGACCCTTACAGAAAAAATGAAATCTTGAGGAACCATAAACAGTTGCCAAGGCAAACACCATTAGATGCCTTCAGAAGGAAATTTTGTTATGACGCTCCCTCTCTCTTCTCATCCCCTTCCCCTCTTCTCTCTTTTCTCCCTCTCCATTCTCCTCCAGGACTTTAGAGAGTCCTGAAGTGCACTCCACCTGGTGGAGCTCCTCATTCCAGAAGTCCATTGTTTTGTTTATGCCTGCCTGTGTGCATAATGTACCTTTGAATTACTTATTATAAATTGCTTTGATTTGATGTGTTTAGACATGGACATTATTAAAATGCCAACAAAAGCAAATCTAGCATTGGCCTGGTTATACAGTAACAAAAGTCAGTGACATGAATGTGCTAAAATACAATAAACATACTTTAAAACATTCTTCAATTGCTTATTTTTCTACAAAGTAGAAATTTACTAAAGTATTCATTTGGGATAATTTTATTGTATTTTCATTTTTTCCTTTTCTTTTTCTTTTCTTTCTTCCTTTTTTTGGGGGGGTGGTGGGGGTGACAAGGTTTTCACCATAGAGCACATACACTTGCCAGAAAGGAGGCATGACAGAGAGATTCAGAGAGCGGGAAAGTGAAATACCACCCTGGGGAATGGTCATACTGCAATCTCTTCTTCTCCATTCTCCTGTTGAAATTTTGGGCACTCGAGCACAGGTAGCTGGTGTAATTTTTCAAGCCACTAGGTCTAGTACTCAAATCGTGACTGTCCATGTGGAATCCAACCATCTTAACCACCATGTCACATTCCTGGCCCCCATTTTTTTCTTAGCATTTGACTTTTTCTTTTTCTTTTTTTTTTTTTGAGAGATTTTCACTGGAGGGCGCGTGCGCTCGCCAGACAGACAGAGAGAGACATAGAGACAGAAAGTGAGAAATCACCCCCCAGGGGGGATGGTCACGCCTCAATCCCTTCTCCTCCATTCTCCTCTAGGGATCTTGGGCACGCACGCACACGCGCCCGGCGTGAGTTTTAAGCCACCGGGTCCGGGACACGAACCGCGGTCAACTACGTGGGAGTCCAGCGACATAGCCAATATGCTAACTGCCGGTTCCCAGCATTTGACTTTTTCAAACATAAGTAGAAAACTGAATAAAGACAAGTTAAAGGTCAAATTTCATTAAGTTAATCCAATAAGTCTATAATAAACAACTGATAAGTCGAGAAGAAACTGAGAGATGACAGATAATCATATATTTCCAAGCAATTGAATCTGAAAAGTCCATATTCTAGGGGCTAGTTTAAGAGAAGAGTTTAGGATGATTTGGAGGCTATCATCTGGTTTAGAAAAGCAATAAAGTTGACACTTACTAAAATTGTGTGCTCATGATACTTTATAGACTGTGGCCTCTGCCTGAATAATCGACCATATATATAATGGTTCCTAAGAAATCACTTTCAGAGCCAGTTGGAAAATAAATAAAACAAAGAGCAAGATAAAAGCAAGGCATATGGTCTAGTGACAACATGTACATGAATAAACACATAGTGAAAATTTGTAAGTAAATTAATAAGATTTGCATTAAAAGATCTCAAGTTATTTGCAAGAGTATAAATTCATTTATCAAAATAATTGGTATTTATCCTATATCATCAAACAACAGAGAAAATATCAAATAGGAGCCTAAATCATATGGAATTGTTCATCCAATTATTTTTGCAAAAGAAAATTAACATGTGGAACCACTAGGAAAGCTATGATGAACCTCAGGAAGACAAAGTGTATTGCCATTTTTCCAAAAGGTAAGCAATTTTTCTGGATTCTAAAATCTGAGTTTCAGAGTAAGTAGAACTTATAAATATTATGAACTAATTTGGCCATACTATTAATTTTCCATGCTATCATATATTTCTATTTGTTCACTTCAAATTTTAATTTTTGAAACAGTTATATTATATATATAAATATACACATATATATATATATATATTTATACAGGCTCAGCTATATAGAGAGAGCATAAGAAATTTCACTGTAGGCATATATGCAACAGACAGGCATATATATTTTCACAAAAAGACATTTACTAGAAAAATTAGAATAGCATTATGTATTATTTAGCAATATTTATACTCAAAATAGCCCTAAATATTCCCATAAATTTTTTCCAGATGTTCATTAAAATTATAATAGATAAATGCATCATGGTATATTTACTCACTAGAACATATATACATATACAAAAGAATGAATACTTAAACATAACAAACAGAAATCTCACAAACATACTGTTCATTGAAAGGAGCTATGCACAGGGCCAGGATGTGGCACAGAGGTAAAAGTGCTTAATCCCACATGGCTGACTCTGCAGTTCAAGTCCTGGACCCAGCAGCTTGGGGATCATACCAGGATCATGTGCATGAATGCTCCAAAATTCTGAGGGGACTGGAGGAGAAAGGAATGTAGCATGGCCATTCCCCCCTAAATAAAATAAAAAGAAGCTATGCACAAAGATTATACATCGTGCAATAACAACTTATAAAGTAAAAGTAAAAGGAAAATATACTATTAGAAATTGAACTGGTGGAAAAACTTTAGGTGGTATTTCTGACTGCAAGGGAGCACAAGGAGTGTATCAGGGTCAACGCTGATTTTCTGTTTGTTGAGCTGGGTATTGATATGTAGGTGTAACTTTTTGGAAAAAATCATGAATAAGTTCATTTATGGCATGTCACTTTTCAGCCCACATATTATTTTTGGCAAATAGTAACAAAAATAAAACACTTACTGTCTAATCCCTGTACCTACATACTTTGTTGTTCAGTAACTCCTGAATAAAGCCACAATAGTCTTATATCACAAAGCCACTTTTAGTCTTATATCTTTCCAGACCCTCTCTTGTTTAATAGACATTAGTTTCCTAGATTTTATTTATTTATTTATTTATTTATTTATTTATTTATTTATTTATTTATTTATTTATTTATTTAATGGGTGTAAGACACTGGGTCCAGGACTCAAACCGCAGTCGACTACATGGGAGTCCAGCGACATAGCCATTACACCAACTGCAGATCCCAAGAAATTCCTCTTTTTACATAGCTTTGGCAGAAGAATGTGTGATTAAACTTCTTGATTTTTTACCGCATCCTGATGAATTTGTTGCTAAGTGTGGTCTTAATTTTAAATTCTCTCATTATAAGAGAACTTAAAGATACTTTCATATGTTCAAGATTTATTTGCATATATTATTTTAATTCTCAACTTAGTTGCCATTTTTCTGTTTTTTTTTTTTTTTTTTTTTTTTTTTTTTTTTTTTTTGGGAGGGTTTTTTCTTTAGGTGACATGTGAAAGACAGAGAGAGACAGACAGAAAGCAAGAAATCACCCCCCCCAGGGGGAATGGTCACGTCGCAATCCTTTCTCCTCCATTCTCCTCTGGGGATCTTGGGCACACACGCATACACTCCAGGCATGAGTTTAAGCCACCAGGTCCGGGACTTGAACTGCAGTTGGCTACATGGGAGTCCAGTGACACAGCCATTACACCAACTGCTGGTGCCTCTGTTGGTTTATTAATGAGTGATTTTCTTTATGATTTAGGAGATTAAATTTTAAATGATAATATTGGCTACAAATATTTTCTCACTTTTTCTTTTTTTTGGGGAGGGGGGAGAGTTTTGCTACAGAGCAAGTGCACTCACCAGAGAGACAGAGGGAAACAGAGAGACAGAAAGCAAGAAATCACACCTCAGGGGAATGGACATGCTGCAGTTCCTTCTCCGTTCTCCTCTCAGACTTTTGAGCACACAAACACGTGCCTGCCATGTTTTAAGCTGCCGAGTCTGGGACTTAAATCGCGGTCAAATACGTAAGAAAAATCTGTCCTCTTGGGATCTTGGGCATACACACACATGCACTTGGCATGATTTTATCTTCTTTTATTTTTTTTGGAGAGTTTTTTTCTCCAGAAAGACAGAGAGATACAGAGAGACAGAAAGCAAGAAATCACCTCCCAGGGGTGATGGCCACGCTGCAATCCCTTCTCCATTCTCCTCTCAGGATCATGGGCACGCACACACATGCACCTGGCATGCGTTTAAGCCACCGGGTCCGGGACTCGAACCACAGTCGACTACATGGGAGTTCAGCGACATAGCCATTACGCTAACTGCTGGTCCTTTGGTGTGATTTTCCAGTAACTGGGTCTGAGATTCTAACTGCAGTTGGCCATGTGAGAGTCCAGTGATGTAACTGTTATGTCATCTGCTGTCATTGATTGTATCAATTTTAATTGATACTTATGTCCAGTACTCTATATAATAAAACATCAAATTGTTCATGGCCTCTTGATTTTTAGTTTGGAAGGACTTAACCATACCAAAATATTAAAAAGAATTTCTGTATTATTTTTCAGACATTAATGATATTTAAGAAGCAAATTTCTGATCCATATGCAACTATTTCTGATGGTTCTAGTTTTCTTTTTTAATTGGGATATTGATTTTGCAAGTGTATTACTCACCTTTAGAAAATTCTTCAGAATATATCTTGTTCTATTTATGTACATTTATATAAGTTTGTGTCTATATGCATCATATATTAATAGTGCAAAATAAACCTAATATTTCATTGAGGCTTTTACTTTGAAAATGAACACATGTTAAGGAAAACTGAGAAAGTATATCTGGGAATGCTAAAGAACTCTGTAAGTATTTGATAAATTTGATTCCTTACCTCTCACTTGCCTCCATCTCCCACGGAATCAAGAAGAAAAATAGAGAGACAAGACCTTTGAGAGACATAGAAATGGAGGATTGTCTGTTGATGATAACACATATGATATCTTCAACCAGACTGGTGGGAAGTGTGTTCAGTTTGGTCCGTTTCATTTTATAAGCTGTAGTGATGTTCAGTGATCAGATAGATAATAAATTAAAATAATAATAAAGAATTTAACAAATTTGTGAGCCTACAAGTATGATATGTACTAATATGATATATGTTTTTTCTTAGTTTCTAACATACTCAGAGGCAGATTCATATACCCAAAACAAACCAATTAGCAAAGAAAATCAAACAAGTAAATAAAGCATAGGCAATCAATTGCGAATATACAGGCTATTCTAGGTTACCAAGAAATGGAGAGAACACAATTACAAAATTTTGAGCACATGAGTTTCCATATCTTATGGGACACAGCAAAGGCAGTCATAGGAGTTTCATTACAACGAATACACATTAAAAAAGATGAAAAGGTGGCAAACAGACAACCTAAAAATACACCTTGGGGAACTGGAAAAACAACAAGCAATTCCAAAACAAAACAAAACAAAACAAAACAAAAATGCCAAGAGAAAAGAAATAATACAGATCTGAGCAGAAATAAAAGAAATAGAGAATAAACAAACTATACAGAAAATAACTACAGCCAATTCTTTGAGAAGATTAAGAAAACTGACTAAATTTTTCTTGACTCATTTTCGTCCTCACCTTCCACTTTCCTTCTTGCTTGTTCTGTCCAATTCATACTAGTCTCATCTTTGTTTATTCGGCTTCCTATATTCTTCACTTTATGATGTTCGGACACCTCTGCCTGGTATCCTTTTTCCATCACATTAATAGCTAATTCTTTTTTTCTCTATTATTATTATTATTTATACATTCAATCATTATACATCATTTAGCTTTTAAAGAGAATTTACCCAGCATGATACACACCACAGTTAAGTTTGACTAATTTTGACTCATCCTTCAGATCTCAAATGTTACTCCTTTAAGAAGACATCCACTGCATTCATGTTCCTTCTTTTGTTGTAATTGTACTCCAAGACTGATCAGAGTTTTACATACAATAATGTACAAGGATAAAAACTCTTCCAGTTACTTAGCATGTGGCATTTACATTCACCACTTTGGAAGGTCTTGAATTTGAATAGCTTACTTCCACACATTAGTGTGTGAGTAGTGAACTAAAGATCTAGTCCAGCCTAAGTGCTGTCTCTTTGTGTCTGAAAGATTTTACAGGTGGGTGAATTTGGCTAGCTCTGCTTTAGGCCTAAGGGGAGAAAACAGAGTATCTATGAAGGTGGTAGAGAATAGCATCATTAAAGAACATCTTGCGCAATTTGTCTTTTGGCCTAACTGGAGGAACATTTGAATTGTAACAAAAATTACCTTTGAGCAATGAAAGAAACTAAAAGGTTTTAGTGAAAGGAGCTATTAAAGAATACAGTGGCACAAATATGAATAGTTGGAGATCCATGGAATCAAAAAAAAATCTTTAAAGGATAAACAAATAGAGGTTTATTAGAATCAATCATCAAAGGTGTATTCATCCACTGAGATTATTTTCCTTGATTGCCCACTAGTGCCATGTGTTGCATGGATAAAGTAAAAATCAAGATAGACAATCATGTGATTATTGTAGAGGGCTTTCTGATTTAAGGAATATAGCCTATTTGTTTGAGAGAGGTTATTTATCTAACTTATAAATCACTCTATTTTTAGTTATATCTAATACTTTTTGTTCCAGTTAATAACTTGAAAACTATACTCTTATTTTGGTATGTTTCTTTCTAGTACTATTTTGTTTTTTTTATTTTTACTATGCCAGCAAGTTTCTGATTCTCTATGCTGAAGACTCTAATGATATGAGATTATAATAAAACTCATTTTCAGAGAAATTATAAAATATTATATTTATATATTATAAATATCAGGTATAAAACCCTCAGTAAACTTCAGATTTTGTCAGATAATTCTATATAATTATAAAACTCAGACTTAATAGGAACAAAGAAAGTGGATCAGAATATTTTTCCCGAAAAATGTATGTCATTCTCTACCAAGTTATTGGCTTGTTCTACAGTAATACAGTATTGTTCATAAATATACAATAGAAAATTTGGAGAAAATATTATTCTTAACTTTCTGAATCCCAGATCCTCTCAAAAAATTCATCAAAAAATGAAATAAAACAACATTGTTTTCTAATCCATTTACCATTTTATGCCTTCTAACGAGGAAATAAGAACTATATAAGCTTCCATGTTATTGGTGGAAACACAGCTTCTGCTCTGAGAATCTTTTCCCAGTTATGTCAAAGTTCTTCAATGTTTAGATTCTTCCTCATTTTTACCATCCATAGCAAGCCTTTTTGCTAAGACAGTTTTCTATGGCCCTCTCACATTCCTACAATATATGTCTTTTCCTTTATCTTGCTTGCTTTTTGTTCTTTCTTTCCTTCCTTCCTTCACCTTCCTTCTTTTCTTCCTTCCTTCACCTTCCTTCCTTCCTTATTTCCTTCCTTCCTTCCTTCCTTTCTTTTTCTTTCTCTCTTTTCTTTCTTTCTTTTCTTTATCTCTCCCTCCCTCCCTCTCTTTCTTTCCTTTCTTCCTTTTTCTTTATTCTTTCTTTCTCTTTCTTTCTTTATTCTCTTCCTTTTCTTTCTTCTTTCTCTTTTCTCTCTTCTCTCTCTCTCTCTCTTTTTTTCTCTGTCTCTTTCTCTCTTTCTTTGTTTTTAAAATTTTTTGCCATAGGGCACATGCACTTAATGGAAAGACAGAGACAGACAGTGAGAGGAAAAGTGAGAAATCACCACCTCACCCCCAGGAAGAATGGCCATACTGCAATGCCTTCTCCATGCTCCTCCTGGAATCTTGGGCACACACACACACATGCACACACATACCTGGTGTGATTTTCAAGCCACCGGGTCCAGGACTCAAACCACTCAAACCATTGTTAGCCATGTAGAAGTCCAGTGCCTTAACCACTATGCCACCTGCTGGCCCCTTCATATGTCTTTCAGGTGAGTATCTTTGTCTTTGTATTTCTTTTTATCGAAAAAGAAAAAAAAAAAAACTAATTATCCCTTCAGTTACTAGAGAGCAGTACATGATGAAAGTTGAAAGACATTTTATTAAATATTTTTAAACAAATATGAAAAGTGACTCTAAATTTTACATAATTAAATGGTACATATTGAATCAGAATTGCTAAATCATTTAACACTTTTCATTTTTTTTATATTAACAATATAGAGGTGTGACACCAAAAACATTACATGTCCCTCTTAAGTTTTAAGTTTTTTTCTTTCTTCTTTCTTTTTCTTTACTTCCTTTTCTTTCTCTCTTTGTTTCATTCTCTCTCTCTCTCTCTCTTTCTTTCATTCTTTCTTTTTTTCTTCCTTTCTTCCAAAAGACAGACAGAAAAAGGGAGGAACCTCCAACAAGGTGTTTATACAGTGGCCTACTCCCATTCTCTGCTGGCCTGGTTCACATGCACACACGTGCATGTAGCCAGTGTGCTCAGGAAGGTTCTGGAATGTGAACCCAAGATCCTTCTCATGTATGTCTAGTTGCAGTATCATTGTGTCACTATCTGTTCCCTGTTTTCTTAATATTCAATGTATGCCTTTTTGTTTGACTTTATATGGCTTAAATATACTAAAAGTGAAAAAACTGTTTAAGAAGTCTGATACTGCTCTTAATTACATACAATGAATATGTTTCAAAGTAACTCAATTTCAGTAAAAATTTCTTTAATAAATATATGAAAATTTTTACTATGTCATTTAGCATTTTATCTGTAATTATTAAATAATAAAATTCAGAATACAGCAAAGCTCTCTCATTCAGGATCCAGTCTAGTTCTATCATTAAAGTTAAGGGGTGAATTTATAGCCATATCTCAGTTTATTAAATTTCTTCTTGCAGATTGCTGACTTTCATTATACAATAAAAAAGTAATGAGAAGAAATTTTTTAGCATTTGTTATTTAAGTCACAAGTTTGAGATCTTTAAAGTCATTAAGAATAGTCAGGCAAAGCCTTAATGGGACAAAGAAATGTGGTATTATCTGTCGAAGATATTTTATAGTTTTATCAACTGGACTAGGGAGAAATGTTCACCTGTTGAAATATCCATTTTGTAAGCCAAATAATAATGTGATTGAGTGATTGAATGAAAGAAAATGAAATAAATAAATACATAAGAATAGTCAAGTAAATTTTATGCATTTTAAAGTCACCACTGTACTTCTTGTACCTTTGATCATTGTTGCAGTACTGGAGTATCATTCATGAAACTGAAAAAACAGAATGCAGATACTAAATGTCTTCATTTAAAAGAAGAAAAAAGTAAGACTGTTTTCATTTGGAGTGACTAATTTTTGGAAATTCCAAAACCATTCTAAATTATGTGAAAAGTTGAGAAATCTCTCAGATACTTAGGTACAAGCATAATTCAACCCCTTCAGTGATTGGAATGTATTCCTTGACAGACTACCTTCTCTTCTACTGGGGTCAATACACAGTTGTGTCAGTTATTTTTGCCACTTAATAAACCAGATCAAAACTTCCTGGCTGGGACCAGCAGTTAGCGTAATGGCTATGTCGCTGAACTCCCATGTAGCCGATCGCGGTTCAAGTCCCGGACACGGTAGCTTAAACTCATGCGAGGCATGCACGTGCCCAAGATCCCAAGAGGAAAACGGAAGAGAAGGGATTGCGGTATGGCCATCTCTCCGGGGGGTGATTTCTCGCTTTCTATCTTTCTGTCTCTCTCTGTCTTTCTGGCAAGCACATGCGCCCTATAGCAAAAACCTCTCCAAAAACAAAAACAAAAACAAAAACAAAAACAAACTCTCCTGGCTTAGAACAAGCAATGCTTTTAGCTTATCTGAAGAAGGTGTTAGTCAGGCAGGTCAGATCTAACCCGTATAATTCATACAACTGCAGGTCGATGTTGGATGTCTTCAATGAATATCTGGCTATGCATGATGGTAGTAAGATTCTAAGACAAGAGGGAAAAAATTGTAAGGCTTTTAATGCTCTATTGCTGGTCCCCTCTCTCTTTTGTGTGTTAAATTAATGGAAACAAGACACAAGACTAACATTAATCAAAAGATTGAAGAAATAGATTGTACCTCTTTTTAAGTAGCAGAAATCTCCCTTCCCAAAGAGAATGGATATAAAGAAGATAAAAATTATGGTCATTTTCAGTCATGGTGGCAAACACTATAAGATGCTGTGCTTGAAGACTGGGAGCATGTGAGAGGCCTAGGCTTGATTTCTGGTCCAATCTAAAGGGTGCACGTGTGGTGGTTATACTTCAGGTAATCCCAGCAACTCAGGAGGCTGAGACAGGAGAACGCAAGCTTGAGACTGGTTTGGAAAACACAGTGAGACTCCATCTATAAAAGAGCTGGAAATGGTGATTATGTCTGGGATTCTTGAGTTCAGAGAAACATGAGAGAGATGCTGTCTTTAAGAAACAAAGCCAGGGTGTTATTTTATTTATTTATTATTTATTTTTGCCATTTACCCAATGATAGTATAGGAAAGTATGAGAGTAAAATTTGACCTTAAAATTGTTTTGTGTTAAAACAAGTACAATTGCCTACATTCACAAAGTTGAGGATTTTAAGGTAATATTTATTAATCTACACAGGAAAAATTGTTATTGGAAGCATGGTAGTTTTAGTAAGTATATTATTACTACGTTTAAAATTTTTGCTATAAAAAAAGTTTTGCACTCACTAAAAGAGACAGTGAGAGGGACAGTGAGAAATCACCCCCAGGGGGATAGTCATGCTACAGTCCATCTCCTCCATTTTCCTTCGGTCCAGGACTCAAGCTGTGGTTGGTCCTGTGGGAGTTCAGCACCTTAAAGACCACACCATCTGCTAGCCCCAGTCTTTTACTGTTTTTGTCCTTATATTTCTGTGTGTGTGCGTGTGTGTGTGTGTGTGTGTGTATGCATCAGGAAATGAAGATAGAATGAAACATCACAACAAAAGAAAATCATGCCCTCTGCAGAGAGTCTAAAATTGTAAATTTATACTTCATTGGCTTTGGAGGTAATACATCCTGATGACTGTACAGGCCCACATATGCCACTCAGTTAAAGGTGTGAACAGCAGCTAACCTGAGCCTTGTAAAATGCCTCTGATTGTCCTGGAACACAAGAGGTTAGAAGGCTATGAGAAACTGTTATGCTGTCATCCCCACTCACCTCACTGTCCCAAGGGTGGCTGCCATGCTTTCAGCTTCTCATTAGCACTCAGGCAATGAGTTGTGAGGCTTTCTGCTCTTTGTTTCTTCAGTTATTACTGCATTTATGTACCTTACAGAATTGGCTGCTTTAGAAACAGGGTGTCCTACAACTTGCATTGTACGGTCATCTAACTCCTTCTATTTGAGTTTTACCTTTTTGCATGTATGGGACAAGGGTACAAGGAGTTGCTTTCTTTTGCTACTCTTCCTTTGACTGGCTAGGTGAGTAATAAACTGCATCTGAAAGTGGCTTGCTGTATTTTATTGGTTAAATCTGTCAGGTCTTCGCTTTGGTCTTCTCTGGTCCTGTGTGCTCACCAGGGATGTGTTTGGAAATACAGCTGTAGACGTACACCCTTTGACTTATGTCCTCTTACTTTTGCTGTTCTTTCCCCATCTCAAAAACTTGAAAACCACAGGTAGCATTTCTCCCTAACAACATTAGAGAGCATACTATATTGAGCTTCCAAAAAAGTAATTGGCTCCGTTTCCAGAGCACTGCATCTTGACAGGGACAAATCCCACAGGGATTGTTTAAAACCACATGAGCAACACTGTCTAACTAGCTCTTCAAAAAGATTCTTCCTCATCAACACTGAATCAATATTATAATAAGAAACTTAAGCTTTAATGTTATACTCCTATATGTGATATGATCTCTGCTTCTTCCCAGAGGCTCAAAAACTATTCTTTTTTTTTTGTCAAGGGCAGCCATCTCAGAGTCTGAAGCTGCAGAGTGTTAGCTCTGAAAACCTAGTTACCATTCTCTAAATCTGTGTAAACAATGCCTAGTGTGAAACTTAAAATCTAAGCAATAGAAACATATTATTCCTCTTTGCCTCTCTCAATGAGTATTACAAGTAACCTCTCTTAAGTGTGTTGTAATAAACTTCCTTTGTTCTCCAGGCATTTTAAAATTGAGTGTTATTGTAGAAATGTTTCAATTTCAACATGAGATATTAACAAGAATAGATGCATTTTTATCAACTACTGGTAGTTTATAGAGACCCCATGGAATGTGTTCCATGACTCTTAAATGGCCCAGGCATCAAGCAAAGTCTGCATCAAGGGTATGCACTATTTTTTTTTCATAAGAGTGTTTCAGTTTTTTAATTTTATTTATCCATGAAGAAAAGAGAGAGAGAGTCATGTTTAATAAGGTCTCTAGGCCACAGTCCTACCCCTGGCCTCAGTTAACCTAGACTAAAGGCAAGCATGTGTGATCACCCAGTATGCATAGACCTCAGGACACGAATCTGAGACTTTCTGTATGGCATCAGCATTGTGGGGGATTGCATCACCACTGTACCACCATTGCTAAATTATATCATTTATTTAGTTTTCTTTTCTTGTGTGGGGGAGGTGGACTTCAGCATCTCTTACATTTAGAGAGCTATAGTGAGACCAGTAGATGGCATGATGGTTATACTGCTGGACTCCCATGGAGTCGAACGCAGTTCAAGTCCCAGACTTGGCAACTTAAAACTCACACCACAGGCATGTGTGAGTGCATGCCCAAGATCCTGAGAGGAGAATGGAGAAAAAGCGATTGTGGCATGGCCATCCCCCCTGGGTGGCTATTTCTCAGTTTCTATCTCTCTGTCTCTCTGGCGAGCACACACACCCTACAGCAAACATCTCTCTAAAAAATAAGTAAGTAAAAATAATAAAATGAAAAGCAATAATAATAGGATTGCAATGTGTTTTGACCAAAACTTCAATATATTGGGAGATTTGTTCTATTGAACATTTTCAAATGTATTTATATACTTAAAATTATTATTTATTCCTTTATGAGAAACAGAGAAAGAGACAGAGAGAGAGAGAGAGAGAGAGAAAGACAGAGATGGAGGCAACACTCCCAATAGAGTCTTGATGTCATGATCTAGCCCACCTTCAGTCATTTTGAGCCATTTTGAGCATATAAATTTTGAAAATATCCAGATTTTTCATTGTATCAAAGCAAATCTCCATTTTTTAACAGACATTACTGGTTTTTAATCAATAGGAAAACTGAAAGTAATAAATGTATCAACTCATTCCTTATACTATTTTCAAAAATAAAGTATGTGTGCTTTCTAAGAAGTGTGAGTTTACAGAAGAGTTTAGGAGTTTACAGAGATCATGCTTGTTATATATTAATATTTAACATACTCGTACCTAGCACATCAGTATTATAATTATTACTTAAAATAATGACAACTTGAAATATGATTAACCACAGTGAGCAGAAGAATGCAACTGAATATTTATACACAAAGATTGTCTTCAACTCTGCCAGTTTTGTTTTGCCTTTTAGAAAAAAAAGCAATTTTTGAAAGGTGTGAATTTCAGCAATGATACAATTTTCCTAAAACATTCAAATAGATTTTTAAACAAAAGCGATTCATCATTGTTTTTAAACTAACATTCTCTTGCTTTCAAGGATAGCATTATTACTTTTATTCAAGAAAATGAAAGAAAATATATCATTTGGAAACTTAAGCACACAGTCAATTTCTGATGAGTGAATGTAATGCATATAAAGACATTCTTTTCCAAGAATGAGAACCAACTTATTACACATATAATGTGTGGGCACTTCTAAAATCTGTCTTGTGATTGTAGGTGGTTTGGAATTATAAAAGGAATTATGAATCTTTGTAAAAGTAAGTATAAATAGAGTTTTCATAAATATCAACGTTTTTGCTCCTTTTATATAGTTTAAAGATGCTTTTCCTTTCCATAGTTCTATTTTATATGTCAAATTTTCTCATTAGCATTTATTCCAAAGAAATTTGAAGGCGCAAAATTCCTAATTGTATATTAAATTGTCCTAAGGCCAGCAGGTGGTATGTTTAAGGTGCTTGATTCCCACATGGCTTAGTGTAGTTCGAGTCCTGGACTTGGCGGCTTCTTTTCTTACTTCTCTCTCTCTCTCTCTGGTAAGTAGATATGCCCTACAGATAATGTAAATAATAATAATAAGGAAAATTAAATAAAATTTTAATTAAATTGTCCTAAGTCTTTTAAAAAAATGTTTGAATGCTGCCTTTATTATTTGTATATATATTTATTATAATTTATGACTTAAATATAATTATTATACAACTTTTCTAGGGTACAGAATGGTCTTAAAAAGTATATATACCATGTATAATAAACAAATTGAAGATATGAACATATTTACCACCGTCAATATTTAACATTATATTATGTTGTGGACATTTGGAACCCATTCTGCTGGTTATTCTGGAAGTAAGTGCTGAATTGCCTATGACATCCTTTACCGTAAAATACAATTCTAAGGAAAAACAAATTGATTAAAGCTTAAACGACAAAAAGTCTCATAAATTCATAAAGATAATCTTAACATAGCCAGTGAAAGAAGAATTTGCAATTTCTGTGTAGAGGACTATAGGAGATAGGAGTTTACACTGCGAAAAACATCTGTGGTATCATTTATTCAATTAAAGAGAGGTAAAATTGTACATAACAATAGTTCATAAGGAAGAGATTGAAAACTAAGACTTTTACTCACTGTGAGTTCTTATAAGACCACAATACTTAACTGTGCATAAAGAAATGAATCCTCAAAATAACAAATACAAAACAAAAATGAAAGAGATGTTTAAAAGCGTAGCCATGGTAAAGCCAGCGATTTGGTGATTTATAGGCTTTACAATGTTCTTGAGTTTACCCTTCTTTTAATTCATTCCATAGACTCAGCTACTTATAACATTTTGGGCTTTTCCTCTGTTATCTAGTTTTATACAATGAATAATGGTTATAATCAATATATAAGTTGAGACCTCTGGAGACAAGGAGACAACTGTCTATTAAATAAATGATGGCTTTGTACTTAAACTGCTTATGTGTAAAATAGTTGACTTTATATTTTTAGCCTTTTAGTAAGGAAATTTAATCCTGACATTCAGTGTTAGTATTGATATGTGTAGACTTATGCTTTTTTTTTAGTTGGTTTGTATTCTCATACTTCTATTTATCTCCCTTTAGTTTTCCTGATGCAATATTCCCTTAAATACTTTCCGAAAAGCTGGCTTCATTTTGGTATTCTTTTAGCATTATCAGGGAATGATTTTATTTCTCCTTCTCATTTCAAGGATATCCTTGCCAGTGTAATACTTTGGGCATTAACTGTTTTTCTTTCAGTGTTTTAAATATGTCTTCCTATTCTTTCCTTGCCTGTATTGTTCCATTTGGTAAGTCTGCTGTTAATCAAAAGGGATAACCTTTGGAAGTCATTTGCTATTTCTCTCTTGCCATTTCTAGAATATTGTCTTCATCTTTGATTTTTACCAATTGACTATGATATGTCCTGGAGGGGATCTTCTTATGTTATATCTATTGGCGTTTTTTTTATTTCCTGGTTTTGGATGTCCGTATGTCTCTCTAAATTTTGAATATTTTCAGTCAATGTATCATGAAAGAGATTTTCTATGTCTTTGCCTGTCTCTTCACTTTCTGGAATACATAGTA
Organism: Tupaia belangeri chinensis; assembly: GCF_000334495.1. Classification (NCBI taxonomy): domain Eukaryota; kingdom Metazoa; phylum Chordata; class Mammalia; order Scandentia; family Tupaiidae; genus Tupaia; species Tupaia belangeri. Next base: position 74,072 of record NW_006198747.1, read on the forward strand.
TGAAGATATTTGGCTGTTCAGTGGTGTCTAGGCATTCCCATATGTTGTCCGGATTTTTAATAGTTATTCTTCCATTCTTTTCAGTTGCTTGGACTAAATCAGGGTTGTTGTTATTTTTCTTCTTTAAGATTAGAGATTCTTCCTTCTGTGTGATTTGACCTGCTTTTGATAGTTTTAAAGGAGATTTTGATTTCCTACAAAATATTCTTTATCCACAGAAGTTCTGTTTGATTCTTTTTCAGATTGTCTATCTCTATCCATATGAAGTTCTTTCTTCAAGTCATGGAAGGATTTTCTCATTGTTTTTGGAATTGGTTGTCTATTTCCTCTTGTATCTCATTGAGTTTTGTTACAATGAATATTCAGAATTCTTTTCCTGCATTTATGGATTGTTGATGAGGCAATACTATGTTCCCTTGTAGGGGAGATATTTCCTGATTTTCTCCTATTTCTTGAGGGTCTACTTTGATTTTTTTGTTATCTGGTAATACATGCAATCCTTCCTACTTCTATGGGGTGTGTTTTTGTAACTGTGTGCTTATCCCCTTCTCTATGGTGTACACTATCTCTGTGCCAATTTCTTTCTCCTACTGTGGTTGGGATTGTGGAATCCACGGGAGGAGTTTGGGGTTCAGATTTTTATATGGGGGTTTCTCTCTTTCTTTCTCATTGGTTTAACTGCCAATGGGGTTGTGGGAGAGAATTATTCCCAGAGTCAGCTGTCTTTGAAAATTTGAGTCTGGTATACTCATACCTTTTCCGCTCCCAGTGTGAATGGAGGTTGAGCTGCGTAGGAAGAATGTAAGGTGGTCGACACCTTTGTGCGGTCCTGTGCACTGAGCAAGCCAAGTAGCCCTTCCTCCCCAGCAGCAGGCTAGGTAGGGTCCCTGATGAGCCCAAGCTGAGTACTTTCAGCCTCTCTCTTGCTCCTAAATGGGTGAGGGGTAGAAGACATCAGCACACTTGGGGCTGCAGCTTCTACCTTCTATCTCTTCAGTATCTGGGATTGCAGGAACCATGTGTTGGTTTTTGAAGGCCAGAGCAAGGTCAGAGAGCACCCCCCCACACACGCACACACACATACACAGCAGGCTAGGCAGTTGTACTTGATGAGCTCAGGCTGAGTCACTGGCCTTTGCTCTTGCTCCTACTATCTCTTCTGTCTCCGGGCCTCCTAAGTCTTAACAAGTACTCTGAGAATCATAAGAGAATGAACTTATAGTTTGATTTTCTGTGTGTATGATTCGTGTTTATAATTTTTACATTCATAGCACTTTGCAAACAGTACATAACATGATATATCGCTGTTACTTCAGCTTTGATTTCCACATGTGGTTAATTGTAGTAATGTCATTTAATGATGTTTAATTTTTTGACAATTTTCTCATCTAAAAATCTAGTTAGTATTTAACCCTATTATCATCAAGTTATAAACAGTTTTCTGGGGAATTATTTTGTCTCATTTAATAAGCCCAATAATTAACATAAGGAGTAAATGTTATTTATTTAAATACGGAGTTAAAGAAAAAATATGCTCATAACAGAACTTGCGTATGCCTTCATAAGCCTTTCAAAAACGTCTTGACAAAGAATCTTACAAATAATTCCAGAATTATTTGTAAGATTCTTGGTGGCCTAAAACTAATGCCAGGTGTATGTGTTCCCAGAATCCTGAGAGGAGGATGAAGGAGAAGGGATTGTGGCATGGCCATCCCCCTGGGGGGGGGATTTCTTGCATTCTGTCTCTCTGCCTCTCTGCCAAGCATGCACACCCTATAGCAAAAATCTCTCTAAAAAATGTATGAAAGTATGAATTAGGTAGATGTTTATATGGAAAAGAGTAAGCCCTTAAAAATAAAGCATAACATATTTATTTATTAGCCCTCTGGCGGAGAGAGAATTCCTTAAGCTTAATGCAATTTGAAAAGATAATATTTATCAATTAAATATAAGTTTATATGTGATAAGATTACACTCTTTAAATAATAAACACATTTAACATCTGCATATCAATACTGCAAACAGTTATTACTATTATATGATCTTCACTTTCTAGATGAAGCAATTACAGCATAGAAAGATTGAATAAACTACCTGAAATGATACGGTCAAGAAAGAATTTCAATGAATGAAAGTCAGAAAGTTGCCCCCGTGGAGGATAGTCACACTGCAATCCCTTCCCCTCCATTTTTCCTTTCAGGATTTTGGACACAAACACAAGCAACCTGGTGTGTTTTTCAAGTCACAGGTCTGAGACTTGAATTGCTCACTTGGCCATGTGGAAAGCAGCTGCCTTAACCACTATGCCACTGGCTGGCCTCGCATTAATGTTAACCCAGGCCTGATTTCATTCATTTGAAACAAAACTATAGCTGGGCTTCCTTGACATAGAGGCTAATGGGGGCACCCTAGGCACTAGTCAACTTGAAAGGGTCTTTTAGACTTGTCTTCACAAGTGCTACTGGGGACTGGCAGATGTGCTGAGGTGCTCTGGGTGTCTCAGGGCACTGGAGCAGGTACAGAGTCATTCTAGACAGGTCTCAGGGCATTGGCAGGGCACATGGGCCTTCTGGGTGGGCCTGGAGAATTAACAATGGCCTGTGAGAATATGCGAACACTTTAGATAAGCCTCCTGGGTGCTGGTAGAGACATGATGGTGCTCTGGGGCATTAACAACTGTGCAGGGATGCTCTGGTTGGGCCTAAATTGCACATCATAGCACAGGGTTGCTCTGGGCAGGCCTCTGGGGCAATACTGTGAGTCACCAGGAACACAAGGTTACTCTAGGTGGGCCTCTGTGATGCTAGTGGGGGACACTGTGACGTTGCATGGGTCTCAGTGGGCACTGGCATAGATATGGGCTCAAGCAGACACGAGTGGGAGAGTTCACTCTGGTCAGGCCTCCACAGCACTTGGGTGGTCAATGGGGTTTCAGATGTGTTCTGGGTGATTCTTTGGGGTGCTAGTGTTGACCAGTGAGTGTGTGGGTACTCTCTGGGTAGGCACTATTCTGAGCCAGGGGGGATATGAGTAACTGAATGGGCCTACTTAGTGGTGGTGGGAGCTTGTGAGTACAGAGGAGATTCTACCAGGAGTCTTGGTATGGCTCCTTGTCTCCTCCTTTCCTCCCTGACAGGGAGATTCTCATCATCCTCATCACCTTCTGCTGCCTCTCCTTTCTCCCCTCCTCTGACACTCACAATTGAGTAAAATCAGAAGCTGCAATGCAGGTGGCAACAGAGGGAGTAGAGATTTGTTTCTGGAATTTCCTGTTGGGAGAGGGGAAGTGCAGTTGCAGGTCAGCCAGACCTTTGGGGGAATGTGTGGTTTCTCAGTCTCTTCTGTGACAGGGAGTGGGGGTGTAGAAGCAAGACTGCCAGTCAGGGGAATGTGTGGTTTCTCAGTCTCTTCTCTGGGGCCGTGCCAGTGCTGGGAATGTGGAGTGCTAAACTCCTGTGCTAGCATCCGCAGTGGTGTCAGGGATCTCTCATTCCACCTTTCCCAGCAAACGGAAATTTCCCGATTTCAGACTACCAATCTCAGCCAGCTGGAGGCTTCCATTCCTTTTTAATGCTGTTTCTCTCAAGCTTATACATTTCAGAACATTTTGAATCTTTCTTTAGTGATTTAAAGTGTTCTTCCGTAGAAATTTCAGTCAAAATGTGTCTGAGTAATTTTCATTTTATACTTTTATTGGAGGCGAGATGGACACTAGGTGCTTCCATCAGCCATCTTGACCTCTCTCAATGCTTTAAATACAGAGTATTAAAGCTGTACTATAATTGTTTTAGTTATTTTATGCTTACATGCTCTCTAAACAGATAGATAAGCAGGGTAAAAAAATGACAGTCTTATTCATTGATCTTTGATGTGTCAGTTTTTCTGCTTGGCAAAATAATTTTCTCTTCTTTTTTTTTTTTTTTTTTTTTTTTTTTTTTAGCAATCTATCCACATCTCTTCCAAAGAATATATTTGGTACTTCATATGTTCATATGTAAGGGAGTAAAAGTTAGTCTGTACAAATCTCATGTGTTGATACTTCACTTTGAATTATGGATTATATTGAATCATTTTGTCCTCTGCATTCTGTGGATAACTTTTCCTTCCTTTAATAATGTTTATTTCAGTATTGACAACTGGGTATCTCTAGCCTTGTGTTCAAAAACACATCAGACTGCTTCCTTGCTTAAAAAAAGCATTCAGTGCTTCCCATGGTGCCTACAACTAAGGCCAAATTTGCCAGTCTTTCAGGATGCTGTTCCTATTCCTCTGTCACAAATTTCTAATCATACCAAAACTTGTTTGTTTGTAGAACGCAGTCCAAACTCTGCCTTCTATCAATATTCAGTCTGCCTGAACTATTTTCCTCCACTCCACTGTATGACTGTTTCTCCTCCTTTAGGACATAGCATAGAAGTCACTATCTGTGTGTGTGTGTGTGTGTGTATGTGTGTTAATCCTTGAAAGACTACTTATTGTAAAATAAATACCTGGAATTACTCAGAAACATAGCATCTTAAATTTTGTCTTCATAACACCACAATTTCTAGTTTATATGATGACTCTGCTAATTTTGGCTATGTATTTCATGATAGAACGTATCAGGGTATTTATTTATTTTATTGTATTTTTTCCAACCAAGATTTTTGCTATAGAGCATGTACACTTTCCAGAGAGACAGAAAATGAGAAATTACCGACCAGCGAGGATGGCCATGCCACAACTTTTTTTCTCCTCCATTCTTCCCTTGGGATTCTGGGCATATACACACACACATACACCTGGTCTAAGTTTTAAACCACCAGGTCTGGGACTCAAACCATGGTCCACTACATGGGCGTCCAACAATGTAACTATTATGCCATTTTCTTGTCCCTGAATCAGGGTAGTTAGACTGACTATATAGACTCTAGCTTTATGAACTTACAGTGGACACTTAGTGAATATACTCTGAATGCTGAAGTGAACATGTACACGAATTATATACAATTAATTCTGTGCCATGATTACATCCAAGAGTAATCACTTATTAAAGCAGAAAAAGAACTACTTAGGTAATATAACAAGAGACTGTCTCTGTTTAATTTAAATTATATATACACACACACACATACACACACACACACACATACGTACATGTATGTATATAATGACAGCTGTTAAGACTCACCTCTCCGTTTTCCCATTTTTCCTTATATTCCGCATCTGGGTATGCTGACAGAAGAGCTAGGTGCTCCTTCTACTGGTAACAGTGGAAAATTCAAGTCACATATAGAAATACTCATCATGCTTTCCTTCCCAAACCACCATAAAAACACTAAATCAGTCTTCTTTCCTTGCTCTCTCAATCCATTTTTAGACCCAATTGGAGTTTCTCTGCTCCCCCTAGGAAGCCTCATTATGTGAGTAATAAAGTTTTCATGTCTCCTTGGTGTTTTTGTGACATAATTAGTCTTGACATCCAAATAACAATTTTTTTCTTTTCCTTTATGTGAGACAGGGGGATTGACAGAGAGACAGAAGGATATTTTTGATTGGGTCTCTCCATGAGGTAATGTAGTCACAGGTCTGTGCACCTGTGCTGAGAGTAGTCATGTGGGCCTGAAAACCAAGTCCAGATCTTCCATCAGGCTACCTGTCTTCCAGATGTGGTGTATAGCACCCATAAGTGTCTGGAATGTTCTTTAAGCCACTGGAGCCCAGATTTGAAGTGTAGTCTGCCATGTGGGATCTAGATCCCTACACACGATGCTTAATTGCTGTATTATAAGGCTGGCCTCCAGTCAAAATTTTTAATAGGACTCCAATCTGCTTCTGCAGGGTAGCATACAATAGGTAAGAATAAAGCAGTACAGAGATTCTCAAATGATTTTGGTTCATTGCACCCTTAGCATATCAGTAATATTTTTCATAACATTATTATATCACCTGCCAAAACAAAATGAACAAACTAAAACAGCTCTGCTTATTAACGAGTTAATAAACACCTCAAGAAGTATTTCTATCCTATCAGCTAAGTAGACCTTTGAAAAAAAAAAGAAAACATGTAAATGAAGGTAGACATAGAATCCACTTAGACCACATATAATTGCAAACAAGAAGTTGAGGGAAGTTAATAAGTCATGAGAAAAAACCTCAACCAGGGAAAAGGGGGTCAAACTTTCCATCTTTGACAAAAGACTGAAGTACATTTTACAGGGTTACTAGGATGATACCCCATGGAACTGAGTCCAGTTGTCCACAGTTAAAGCCAGTTTAATAATATAGTTTAAAAAACAAAACAAACAATAAAAACCCCCAAAACAAACTCTCCCATCCTGTCTCTTTGTTCTGTTCTCTTAATTGTCCTTTTTGGGTCATCTTACAAATAAGTTAATATCATACAAATTATTTCAAGAAATACTGTAAGTGTTCTCTACTAGTAATAAGACAAAAGAACATACCTTTGGTGTTCTCTAGTTTCTTCCATACTCATATACATCTGTTAGAATATGAAATTGAATGTAAAGCCCTAGATTAACATTATTTGGGTTTATATTACTAGATAGATTTTAAATAAGTGTGAATATGTTTAAGCCTTATTTTTTTATCTTGATATTAATGGTTATAGAATTTAGTTTAACAGATTTGGGGAGGATTCAACAAGATAATACCTATAAAACAACTAGCTTAGTATTGGAATTTTATTAATTATACAAGGTACATTAGCTGGTATTACTAAATAAACATGACCTAGAAGTGGTCTTTTAGTTTACATTTGTACAACTTAACAATTATGTTAATTTGTTATGCCGTGTTAACTACCTCTTTTAGCTTCATTCTAGTTTGGCAGGTCTATCTATTACATGGTAGATTTTTTTTTTCACTAATTCAGTCTAAGAAAGAGTTCTTTGCATAATACATATATTATCAGAGTCTAAAAGCAAAATATATAAGGCAGCCTGTGAATCTGATTTAATACCAATAAAGTTATTGCTGTCCCTTTATCAAACATAGATATTCTAAGTGTAATATATTTACAAGCAGTTCAACTTATGAAATTTTGTGTGGAACAAATATTTTCAAATCAGTAGACACAAAACAAGAAAGTGAAGTGAAACACGTTTAGCACATAAGACCTATGGCATCACAAAATATGAATACACTATATATTTTTTCTAAATCAAGATATACTATGGCAAAGCTTATTCAGAAATTAGCTTAGAGATTTGAAACACTTGTTCCGAACTTCTAGGTATTTGAATTGTCTAGTATTTAAAGAAATTGGAGCAATGACTAGTAATTTTTTTTTTTGCTTAATTTATCGAAATAATTATCTCAATTTTCCACATCATTTTTATGCATACAATATAACCTTGGACTATTTCTTTAAGGAGTTCTTGAAACAAATGACTTTCTCTGTCTTGTAAAATAGAATGTACTACATTTGGGTTGTTACTTAGAAAATAAAGTGAAGCTTCAGAATTTAGGCAATTAATACAATTTTGATAAGTGTAACTAACCAAACTGGGTGATTGCAAAATTTGCATATGATTATTTTGCAATTTAATGGTGTTGGCTTTAGGAAATCTGGGTATTATATATCAGGCTTCCTTGTAAATACTTTTATCCCTTGGTTACTTCTAGATAACTTTATTTAAGTAAAATATATAAACAGATTTAATAATCAATGCTTCATTCATTCACTTACTGTTTTAATTTTAAGACTTTTCATTTGATGATACTAGTTTCCAAGTGATTTAATGATCAGTAACTGATCTAATTCTATTAATTACTTTTGTCTTGGTAGGGAAGATAGTAATGATGATCATGTTTAAGTTCAGAATCGCTTTCTCAATTCTAGATACAATGCTAATTGTGGTAAAGTGGTTATATTTTCCCAATCTTCACTTTCTCACTATTACAGTGTTGTATATTCAGAATCTTTAAAATGTAACATTGGAATACCTCTGATTATAATACATAGAGTGTATTTCCCTATTCCATTTGTGTTACCTTTGACCACATGATTTGATTTGGCCAGTAGAATGTTAGGCAATGCTATGCAAATAAAATTTTAAATGTGCTTTTGCAATTCAGCTTGATATCCTCATGTATTTCTGTATTCTCCATGAAAAGAATGGCTGCTGCTATTAGTCCCAGAGTGAGATATAAAGAGCTACACCTTTCCAGACTCTTGGCCTAGAACCAATTTCACCCCATCTACTGATCAAAACACAAGAAAAATAAGTATTAGCTTTTGTTGATATGCTGGTTTCTATGTACCTGTATTGCAGCAAAACCTGACTAATACAAGATTAAGACTTCAGGTGCAATGTATGCCTTATGAGATTTTGGCTTCTTGCCTCAACTGCTTTTTTTAGGTGCAGAAATCTTAGTCCAAGAGAAACTTAGCACCACAAAAGAAAATGAATTCAGTCTTTGGAGGTAAGGTATTATAAACTTTAATACTTTTCCTGGTCTTCACAAAGCACTGTACACATCTCATCTACACAGAAATCAAAACCTCACACAATGAGGAAAACAAACAATATGAAGAAGAAAGAACAGGGAACCAGTAGTTGGCATCATGGTTATGTCACTGGACTCCCACATGGTTGACTGCAGTTCACATCCTGGACCCAGTGGCTTAAAACTCATGCCGGGCGCGTGTGCGTGCGTGCCCAAGATCCCGAGAGGAGAATGGAGGAGAAGGAATTGCGGTGTGACCATCCCTCATGGGGGATGATTTCTCACTTTCTGTCTCTCTGTCTCTCTCTGTCTGACTGGCGAGCGCACGCACCCTGTAGCAAAAATCTCTCCAAAAAAAAAGAAAATAGAGAATAGATAAATAAAAATTTTGAAACCTGAGAAGTTCTTCTTTTGATAACCTGGAGTAAAGTGCTTTCCCTCTTTTTCACATTGGATATGAATAAAAATCCTTGAACTTGAATATGGAGCAACGGAAATTACTTAATCTATGCAAAAGAGAGAAAATAGACAGAAAAGTGAGCAGAGCTTCAAGGGCCAGTGTAATTATAGTATAATAAAAATTTTAAGATTTGGGTCATTGAGGTCCCAGAAGCAGAGGATAAAGATGGTGTAGTTAAACAAATTATCCAAAAGACTAAAGGATGAAAAAATTCTCAAGTTTGACAAAACATTTAAACCTACAGAGTCAGGAACCCGAGCCAATCCCAACCAGAATAAATTCAAAGAAATTTATGCCAAGATACTTCATAGTCAAAATTCTGAAAACTCAGTACAAAATAAAAAGCCTTGAAAGCACTGAGAGAGAAATGGCACTTTAAGTACAAGGGGAATATGATTCAAATGACAGAGGATTTCATATTAAAAACCATGAAGGCCAAAGAAATTGGCACATTTTTCAAATGTCAATCCAGAATCTTATAGCAAGCAAAAAATATTCTTTAGAATGAAGCGAGAATCAAGACATTCTCAAAAGAAGTTTAAAAAAATTTTTTCAGTAACCAACCTATTCTAAAAATGGTTAAATAAAATTCTCTAGATAGAAAGGAAAGAAATAAAATAAGTTGTAACAGGAAGAAGGAAAAAATACAGTAAACTAATTTATAGGTAAATACAGTAGGCTTCCCTTCTCTTCCTGTGTTGCCTAAGTTTTGTTGACTTCTGAAGCAAAAATAACATTTCCTGATGTGGTTAAATGTACATAGAGGAAATATTAAAGATAATAACATTGTAAATGGGAATGGTACACTGGCATAAAGAGATAAGAGTTTTATGGGACCAGTAGATGACATAATGGTTACGTTGCTGGACTTCTATGGAGTTGACACAGTTCGAGTTCTGGACCTGCTGCCTTAAAACTCATGCCAGGCATGTGTATGTGTGCACGCCCAAAATCCTGAGAACTGAATGGAGGAGAAGGGATTGTGGCATGACCATGCCTCGTGGGGGGGGTGGATTTCTCTCTTTCTGTCTCTCTGTCTTTCTGGCAAACACAATGCCCTGCAGCAAAAATCTCTCTTTAAAAAAAAAAGAAAAAAATGAGTTTTCTGGATTTTTTTTTTTTTCCTATTGGACACATATGTTCATCAGAGAGAGAAGAAGACAAGGAAATGAGAAAACATCAACCCAGTGGGGGATGATTATGCCCTGTCCTTTCATCTCCGTTCTCTGGGATTTGGGACATACACACACACATTCCTGATGTGATTCTCAAGGTTCTGGGTCCAGGACTCAAACTGCATTGTCGCCCATGTGAGAGCTAGTCACCATAGCCTCTGTTATACTGCTGGCCCAAGATAAGGATATTTATTCATCACTAGAACTGGTAAAACAACACCACCAATAGACTGTGTTAAGTAACATATGTTAATGTAATACCTAGATCAACTGCTATGAAATCTATGCAAAGTGGTAAAAAGAAATTGCATGAGAGAATTGCTAAAACATGGCAAGGAAGACTGTATTCAAGACTATTACAACAATGTAGGGA
>NW_006198747.1:84561-88348 GCF_000334495.1 Tupaia belangeri chinensis
GGAAACTTGTAGTAGAGGCGAGAGAGTGAATGTATCTCTGTTGAAACAAAAGCTGGAAGAGTTTTTAAGCACTGGGGTGAGCTAGTGTGAAAGTATGGGAGAGGAGTTGGCTGGTGGCATGGAGGTGGATTCCACATGACTGACAGTTCACTTTCTGACCTAGAAGCTTGAAAATCATGCCATATGCCCAAGAACCCCCGAGGAAAATGGAGGAGAAGGTATTGCGGTGTGGTCATCCCAGCTGGGGGTGGGGGGTGATTTCTCACTTTCTCTCTCTCTCTCTTCTGACTCTGGCAAGCACACGTGTCCTATAGTAAACACACACACACACACACACACACACACATACGCTCACACACACAACAAAGTAAAAGGAAAGAAAAAAATATGGAGAACATTCATGGGCTGGTTGGACTAAGTGATTAAGCCTTCTGTGTTCACTGATTGATGATGATGAAACGTAGGTATATTTCATTCTCTTACAAGGACTGGGAGATGGCAAGTATGCTACCTTTCTTGGAGATTACATTTTGAAAATTTGGCATACAACTTGTTGAGAAAGATATTCCTAGACTGTAACACTGGCAAGAGGCTGGGAGATTTACATCTCAAATGTGCAGAGGAAAAAAATATGATTGGACGTTTTCTAAATTAAATACTCTAAAAGAAGATATACCAGGGGCCTATACTCAGAAGAAACCTGTTTAAACTTTAGATAAGCTCAGGGGAACATTGAGGACATCTGGTCAAAAAAGATACACTGAAAAAACACTACATGTAGATCAAAGTGGAATTCAAAAAAACAAAAAAAAAAAAACCTGTTTAAGTTGCCCAAAGCAAGACAGGCTAAGTCGAATAATTAAAACCAAATCAAAGAAATTAAAAACATTGAGAGAGTCAGCAAATACAATCTAAAGTGGCAATACTAAATCCTCACATATCAGCAATTAAATTAATTACCAATTGTGTAAATATTTGAGACAGAAATTAGCATGGTAAATTTAAAAATTTACCTAATGATAATAATAAGTTCATTTTACAATGATATAAATAGATTGAAAGTGAATAGATGGAAAAAGATATATCACATGATTATTTCAAAAGAAAACAATAGAGACTCTTAGTATCAGGTAAAACAGACATTAGGAAAAAAATTACCAGAAAAAGATATTACGAAATGGTTGAAATATTAATAATACAGGCCCGGCCATAGAGGTGCAGTAATAACACAATGCTCTGGAATGCTGGAGATCACATGGAAGATTCAAATTCAATTCCTGGATCAGCCTGGACATGCCAGACCCTCATGTGCATGCCTGTGATCCTGGCTGATTGAGAAAGGCTGGGAGGATCAGTGTGGGATCTTGTTGAAGGTATTTTCTTCTCTCCCTAAGGAAATGAATAAAGTTTTAAAAGGCTAATCCAGCAAAAAGACATGTCAGTTCTAAATTTGTAGGCAACAAACAACAGCAGCAAATTATGACAAGTAAAATGATAGAACTAAAAAGAGAAAGAGACAAATCTGTAGGAAAATATTACCTTAACGTATAGAACGAGTGAAGGCAAGGATGTAGAACTCAATAATACCATCAACAGCAGGATCATATGAACATTTATACAATACTCCACCCAACAGCAGTAAGATACCTACGTTTTTTTTTGATAGATTTTTGCTGTAGGGCGTGTGTGCTAGAAAAAAAAGGAAGACTATATGGTGTTGGTAGAGAAAGGGATAAATAGAACAAAAGAACAGGCCAGCCAAACAAGAAAAAGACCTGCACAATGTCACTAACAGATTTTTGACAACAGCACAAAAAACTCAATGCAAACAATACAGTCTTTTCAACACATCATGTTGGAAGCATTAGATATCTAAGGGAAAAAAATGAACCTAAGATTTAACCTCAAACTTTGTACAACACTTGAACAGAATACAATATAAATGTAAAATGTGATATATAAAACTATAAAACTTTTAGGAAAAAATTAAGAAAAACATCAGTTTCTAGGACTAGGCTGAATTCTTAGATATGGTACCAAACACATAATCCTCAGAAGGAAATATTCATGAATTGAACATGATAAAACTTAAAAAAAAAAACAGTTGCTCTTTAAAAATCACTGTTAAGATGATGAAGAGATAGGCAGTGTAATGGAAGAAAATGTTTATATCACCATATTTGACAAAGAACAAGTATTAATGACTTATATGAAACTCTGAAAACTCAACACTAAAAGGAAAGAAAGTTAAGAACTACCCAAATTAGAAAATAGGCAAAAGTTCATATTGCTGATGGGAATGATGTAAAAGTGTTATAATTACTCTGGAAAATAGCTTGACAACGCACTAAATAATAACAATAATAATAATGGCATGCAGTCACCATTATAGCCCTGGGCATTTATGCCAGAGAATCAAAACTTATACTTACGCAAATATTTGACAATGAATTTTTATTCATAGTAGACAGAAATTGAAAACATCTCACATATGCTTTGTCTGGTGAGTGGTAAAATCCACTACTGCACATCCATACAATGGAAACCTATTTAACAATTTTTCTGGGTTAATTTGTGTCCCTTCCCCCAAAAAATTAAGGAGCAAATTGTTGATACAAACTACATAAATAAATCTCTAGATAATTATGCTTAATAAAAAAAGCTAATCCCAAAGAGTTTGTACTCTATGATTCCACTATTACAATATTCTTGAAATAACAAAGTTATGGGAATGGAGAATCAGATGAGGCAGTGGTGGCAGTAGTGGACCTATATGTGAAGGGTTCAGGGTTGACTGGGGTTGATTTGTGACATGTACTCTCTTAGGGTCCTTAATCTCACTTTTTCTAGGAAAATAAGTAAATATACCTTTTCTTTAAAAAAGCTTTTGTCTTAGGGTACATGTGCTTGCCAGAGAGAGGCAGAGACAGAGAGAGGGAAAGTGAAAAATTACTCCCTGGGGAGTTGGTCATGCCACAATACATTTTCCCTTTATTCTTGTCTTGGAATTTTGGGCACACACACACACACACACACACACACACATACACTTGGTGTGAGTGTCAAACTGCCTTATCCAAGTCTCGAACCATGGTTGGTTGGCCATGTAGGAGTCCAGTGCCTTAACCTCTATACCACCTGCTGCCCCACCCAGTAAGTACACTTTTATGAAAATTTAAAAAGGAGAACTGATTTTATTTTTCCCATGCATAAAGGAAGAGGTAGAACTTGGAAGAAGTGAGTATAGAAATCAAAGGGCAACATGAGGAATTCTTGTGGTGCTTGAAATGCTCTGTATTTGATTGTATCAGGATTAATATCCTGATTTGATATTGTACCATAGTTTTATAAGATGTTACCACTGGGGGAAGCTGGTTAAAGGCACACAGGTCATGGTATTATTCCATAAATATTTAAGTGAATACATGATGCTTCCAAATAAAATTTTTAAAAATATATTCCAAGAATACAGAAACCAAGACATAAAGTTTTAAAGCAACACAATATACTGAAATAAAACTTTTAAGTGGCAACCTCGGCACTACTTGATTGAGATCGAGATAAAATAGGAAACAAAGGCAAAGAAAAATGCAGCTCAGATATTAAAAACATGGTAGACAAGAGAAAAAATGAATAAGAATTGGAAAATGAGATACAAAAAATTTTCAAATATGTAAATGGAGATGATAAAGATATGAAAGAAAATAGAGGAAATATAAGAGACAGATGTACCTGTCCATCCACTCAGAATATAAAATACGCAATTACTAGAAGTCTCATGGAACAT
>NW_006198747.1:88391-142553 GCF_000334495.1 Tupaia belangeri chinensis
AGGGAAAAAAATTTGCAAGAGCTGATAACAGATGAATTTTCTATTTAAAATTTTTCTGTAAAGTGCAGCAAAATATTTTCTTTATTGCAGAAGAGTCCATTTTTTAATGATAAATTTTGGAATAAAGAAAATTTCCAATCTGAAAGCTAAGTGAAGAATCCTGTTTAGTTTTGTCTTTCTCATGTGTACATACAATGGGCAGCAGAAATTCAATATAAAAATTATACAATATAAATATTACATAATATTTCCCCCAAATCCTTATATTATAGCAAGTGAGGTTTATGTAATTGTCATCAGGTTATTTCCCTAGGTTGTGGTTATGTCTAACTTCTTCCTAAATTTTTTGTTATAATGCTCATTTGTTATTTTAATTATATTCAATTAAATTAATTAGTGGAATTACAGAGACAAGTTTTCTCCTATTGTAGGCTTATAAAATACATCTGCATATTATGATTTGATCTCTATTTTTAAAAAATCCAGGAAAATGAGATACCAGAATTTTTTTCTTTATTTTGATACACAATATGAACAGACATTAAAAATCCGTTGTAGTTCCCAACGTATTTTCCATTAAAACTAATTGTGTAGTTTCTATGAATAGTTTTAGTATATTCACTCTATCTGAAAATTGCTGATAGTGAATATAAACTGAGGACGTTTGACACATTTTTGTTTTATAAGGAAATATCCTTTGATGAATTTTTCTATCCTTAAACTTACATTTCCTGAATTATATACGAGACAATGATTTTAATGCTCACAGAATTATTCCTATTTATTCAAACCATTGCTCAGAATACTTAATTGTCTCTTATTTTGATTAGCAAAAAATAATTCTTTTGATTGTTATTATAATGGTAATTAAAATAATTCTTAATATATTAACACAAACCTATTATAATAACTCTTAACTAAATATAATGATTTATGTTGCAGTTACCTTAATTATAATTGTTAACAACTTTCTATCCACGTAATTATAAAGGCATAAGGTCATAAATACGAATATAATGAACTGAAGAACATCTCATAATTATTCTAAAAATATTTATTACAGAGTTGCTTGTTCCTACTTAAATATAATTTCCCCTTTTCTAAAAATTTTCATAGGGTATATGTCCCATCAGTGAGAAACAGAGAGAGACAGAGAGAGAAAGAGAGAGAGAGAGAGAAAGTCCTCTCCAATGAGGCGTAGTCTTTTCTCCACTTTTTCGTCCGGCTAGAATTTTCGGTACACATGCACATATCCTCAGCACGTTTTTCCAGTCATCGGGCTAAGGTGCCAACTGCTTTTGGTGTGGGTGTGTGAGATTTGATTTCCTTAATCACTAGGCTACAGGGTGGTCCTCCTTTTTTATTTCCTTTCCTCCTTTTTAATTTTCCCTCTTCAGGCTATTTACTCCTGCTGATATTTTTAAAACATAGCTTCCTTAGAGCTATTATTTTCTTTTCCCTTTTTTTCCTGTACAATTGTCTGAATTGCTTATTTAAAAGAGTGGGACTTGAAAAAAAATTTTTTTTAAATTTCCAGAGGGCCCATGCACATGCCAAAGAGAGAGAGAGAGGGAAAGCAAGAAAGCACCCTTCCCCCCACGGGATGATTACATTGCATTCTCCTTTCTTCTTGGGATTTAGGCAGGCACATACATGAGTCAGGTGCACTTCTCAGACTGCTAGGTCTGGAACCTGGACTGCTTAGTCAGCTATGTGGGAACCAGCTGCCCCAATCCCCACGCCACCAGCTGGTCTGAAAATAGTTTATGAGTAAAATAACTAACCTATAAGTAAACCTAAAAATATATGGCAACTTAATACGGTTTCTCCTCTGAGATCTACATAATGTGTACATAGGTTCACTTCACAGTGTCTGGGAAGTTTTCTTCATTTTTTTTTTATTCTTATTTTTTCTGTTTTTCCCCATGACTAGACATTTTCTAATGAACTGCTTTATACTTCACAGATTTTTTTCTTCTGCTTGATTGAGTTTGCCTTTGAGGCTTTCTGTTGCATTTTATGGAATTCCTTACACCCCTCAACTCCAGATTTTTTTTCCAGTTTCTAAAATTTCTCCTATTTGTTGAATTTCTAATGCCATACATGTACTATTTTTCTGATTTTTGTTTAGTTGTGTCCTCTTCTATCTCCTTGAACTTCTTTAATATAATCATTTTAAACTATTTATCAGGCAATTTATAGATAACCATTTCTTTGGGGTCAGTTATTAAGGGTTTATTTGCTTTCTTTGGAGTTTTTTTTTTCCCAATTCTTCTTATTTCATGTAGTTTTCTGCTGATGTTTGAAGGAGTAGTCATCTCTTCTAGTCTTCACAGACTGGTTTCAACAGGCAAAGTTGGAACCAAAGTTGGTTGGAACCAACTGATATGGTTGTTGCTGAGTCTACAGAAGGGTATGCAGTGAATGAACTCATAAACAGCTGTTTAGGTGGGAATGGCTGCCAGCCCATTGGCAGATGGAATTGCCTCCAGGACCTTGGTCTGTAGTGCTGGCGCTTGAATAAATGTGTGCTTCATGGTTGGCAGTGGGATCTGCTGACAATGAACTATAACTACAAATACTGTTTTCAGGTCATTTTAAGGTGTAGCTCATGCTAGGTTTCTGTGTGGGCCCCTGGGTAGGAAGACTGGGCCACAGTCATGACAGAGAGGCTCTGGAACTGAGTCTTAGTGCTATTTAAGGGTCTAAGTAAGGGGTCAAAATATGCCGGACCACCTCTGAAGATATGATCTGGGAGGGCAGACACAGCTCTTAACATGAGAAATCATTTTCTATGATTTTTTTGTTTTTAGATATGTGATATATAGTAGTACCCATAATAAACATGTAAGATGAGGTAAAATAGTTTATATATTCATTAGACAATTTATTTGAAGTTACAAATATTAACTTCAAAGCAGTGAAAATAAAACATATAGAAATATTGATGATTCGGACCAGCAGTTAGTGTAATGGCTATGTCGCTAAACTTCCATGTAGTAGACCGCGGTTCAAGTCCTGGACCCGGTGGCTTAAACTCACGAAGGGCATGTGTGCATGTGTGCTCAAGATCCTGAGGAGAATATAGAAGGGATTGCAGTGTGGCCACCCCCCTGGGGGGTGATTTCTTGCTTTCTGTCTCTCTGTCTCTCTCTGTCTTTCTGGCGAGCACATGTGCCATATAGCAAAAAACAAAACAAAACAAAACAAAAAACAAAAAACCTCTCAAATATAAAATAAATATAGATGATTCTTAAAATATGAAGATGCAACACAATAAATGTATAATTATAGCATATCAAATAGAACAAATGGACTTTAGGATTATAGTGATTCTATATATTGCGTCATTGGAAAAGTCATAATGCATTTTGCATAGAAAAACATAAGAAATACCCAGTGTTTCCAATAACCCAGTTTTTTTCTGTAAGTGGTAAAATATTAACACAACTAGACTACAAACTCTTGGATGTATTTACATATATGTGTGTATATATATATGTAAATATATATACATATATATATATATATATATATACACTGAGAAAATATGTGCAAAGATGAAATTCTCCTACAAGAAAAAAAAAATAAAAATTAGATACTAAGTTAGGTACAGATAAATATGATTCTTCCAAAGAAAGAAGGGATGAGGACTAAGGAAACAAAAAATAGGTCTAATCAGAAATAAACATTAAAATTGTAGAAGTAAAATTATATTATTAATTATATCATATGTATATAAAAAAAAACTCAACTATATTCTATTTATATGAAATCCTTTAAGGAGTGCTATAAGTAAGATGGCAGACTAGAAGGCGCTAATGTTTATAACCCCACAAAAGCAACAGAAGAATGTTTAGGAAAGTCTTGAATGAAGAGGTAGTACTTAAAATCTGTCACTCCACTAGCTGGGAAAAATGAAAAAGCAAGAACAATGATAAGTAAGTATATGGTATGTTTAAGGAGTAAAGGATCATCAAGCATGTTCAGAACATGGAGTATTTTAGAAGTTTCTAGGTCTTGGTGTTAGAGGAATCTTTTACTTCATAACAATGTGAATTACAAAAGTATGTTAATTTGGTAATAATTTTGTGAATCATCGATTCAGGAAAAAGGTCACTTGGCAGTTCTCAAAACTGAATAATGTTACCTGACATGACTTGCTTTGACAGACTTACTCTCAAGGTGCCTCCTTCACTAATACTAATCTTTTTCTATAAATGTGGAGTTTCATTGTGTCTCTTGTTTCTCACATTATGGAGGTTATAGAATAGTGGCTGCTAAGAGAAAGTTACAGAAGGTACAAGTAAAAGAGGTTTCAGGGGGGCCAGCAGATATAGTGGATATGTCGTTGTACTCCCACATGGTTGACCACAGTTTGAGTACCAGACCTGGTGACTTGAAACTCACTTTGGTCACATGTGTGTACATACTCAAGATCCCATGATAAGAAGGGATTATGGCATGGTCATCCCCCTTGGAGGGGGTGATTTCTTACTTTCCCTCTCACTGTCTCTGTCTCTTTCTCTTTCCCCAGCAAGTACATCTACACTAGGACAAAAATCTCTACCAAAAAAAAAAGTGTTCAATTCAAGTCTTCTTACTGTTTATCCTTAGAAATCACAGAATGTTTCTTCTGTCTACCATTGGTCAAGCAAGTCGTTGACACCATCAAAGGTGAGCTGGATTAAATTCAACCTTTCTATGGATCATAATCATGTTTCAACTTGAATAGGCTGAGGAAGTCCCAGGTTTCTGATTAAGCATTATTTCTGGGTGTGTTTGTAATGTTTTCTGTGGAACAAATTCACATTTAAATGGGTGTATTGAGGTGGAAGATCCTTCCTAATGTAGGTGGACATCATCCATTTTGCTGAAGTCTTGAATAGACAAGAAGGCAGAAAGTTAAATTTGTTTTCAGTTTAAGTGCATAATGTAGAATCTTGATTTTCTCTAGTGTTCAGAGTTTTTGGCTCTCAGTGATCTTAGACTAAAACCTTCACCATCAATTTTCCAGCTTTCACGCCTTCAAACTCCACTATTGTCCATTCTGTGCCTACAACTTGCACACAGTAGGTGGTTGGACTTCTTAGCTTTTATACTTATGTGTGTCAATATGTTGACTGTAGTTTATGTGTGTGCAGCCCATTGAATAGAGTTATCCCAGATAAGAAGGTGTGTGAACTGAGGGAACAAGATTTCTTCCTCACCATCACCTCTATTATACATACTCAAAAGATCATAGTGACTTAAGAGTAGGGCAACTACAGTATAAACTCTGAAATCCATCTGACACAGGATGCTGCTTTTTAAATTAGGACCCAGTTCTGGTCTGAGGAAGTTAAAACATGTGACTCTTGGTTGTGTTTTCAGCTGCTTCCTGTTCATATAAGTTTCAATAACCTAAGGACTTTTCAAGTATATAATTATAATGTGTGTGTGTGTGTGTGCCTTAGTATGTTTTGTTCATAATAGCAAAATTACCTGCACCTAGGTAATTTATAGACATACAGATTTATTCAGTTTACAGTTTGGAGGTCCAAGGTCCAGGGGCCATGTGATGAGTGTCTTATTTTCATGAATAACAAGATGGAGGAGCTTCAGCATAGCACAGCCCATCTTGGACTGTCTTATTCCCTCTTATTATAAACTCAATCATGGGGGGCCCACTCTGATTCTAATTACTTCTCAAAGTCCCACCTGTCAACCCCATAATCCAGTCAAGCCTCCAGTTAATACCTTCCCAATGAAGTCAAATTCTAACACATGTATTTTGGGGGGTGCATTCAACAATAAAAAATTTGTTTTAATAAATGGGAAGCTACTTCCAAAAACTCGTGAGATTTCCATAATTATAACTGAGTTTCACTCCATTATGTAAAAGTTGTGCCCCACAAAGGTGTACAGTTAATTTTAAGTAAGAAATTATAAAAGAGAAAAAAATTACTTCAAGCATGTTCTCTCTTTCTAGAATTTAAGTAATATGGGGAAATGCCATCAAGATTCTTATCAGATAATTCTCCTAAAAGAGCTGATCAAGTACATTCTTAGGATTCTCAGAGGCCTTTTTTTAATTTTTTGTAACTGAACAGGGTACTGGCCAAAATCTTAACAAACAACTTTGAAGCCACAACCTCGATATGACCTTGAGACTGGCATTATGTTTTAATGGCAGAGCTCTAATTAGCACCCTTTCTCTGGGCCCATTAAAAATTATAAACATTTTTATACATGTCAAAATTCATCTGAGTTCCAAAGGAAGACAAAAGTGTAAAAGGATTCATAGTGTTCTATAATAAAAGTATGAAAATCCCAATATGAAATGACACTATAAATAAATTCAGAAACATCAGAAAAAATGAATTTGTATAAGCACTCAAGGTAAAAATTATAACTTACTAATGAGAATACCCGATAGAAATAACAGATTAAAAAAAGAAAATGGAGTCCAATCTTTAAACTGCTAAAAGGAAATAACTTGGTGCCTAAGGTTTTCTTTCCAGCTAAAGTATAATTTAAGTCTGACAGCTAAAAAAATACAAAATTATACAAAACCTCAGAAAATTTAGCTCCAACATATTGGATTACAAAATAGATTAAGAAAGTCTAGCAAAGACAGAAATGAATTTAATATGAATTGATAAAATATGGATTTAAAGATATTTACACTTATATTTGTGAAAATAAGAAATAACTATCACAAAACAAAATAAACATCTATTTGTAACAATATGCTTAAAAAATGTATATGATTTCAAAATGAGAAGTGACAGCAGCCAGAGAAGGTAAGACCCTATCAATCTCTTTCTTGTCCTCGGTTAACAAATAGATATTAATAATATATAGGTAGTAACTGAGGAAAGTAAATGTTATCTCAAATCTTAGCGTGGTAGGCAGATCATTGTGTCTCCTGTAAAATGTTCCCATTCTAATTCCTGAAACCTCTGAATATGTTACCTTATATAAGAAAAATAATTTTGCAGATGTGATTAAGTATACGAGACAGAAAGATTAACCTCAATTAACCTGGTGATTTTACTCATGTAATTGTGAGTGTCCATAGAAAATGAAAGCAAAAAAGCAAAAGTCCAGAGTTGGAGATGTATTTAAAGATGGTCCACTGCTGGCCTTAAATGGGGAGGAAGGGGCCATAAGCCAAGGAATAAAGAAAGCCTCTAGAGGCTAAAAAAGGCAAAGAAACAGATTTCCTTGAAAAACCTCTAGAAGGAATGCCCCTGGCTGGCATCCTAATTATGGTCCAGTAAGATTCATTTTAGACATTTAACCCGTAGAAGTGTAAGTGTAAGAGAGTAAAATGGTGTTATTTTAAGCCATTACATTTGTAACAGTTTTTTACAGAAAACATATACAATAATTTATTCCTAAATATCAGAAAATTAAAATATAACACATAATATCTAAATAAAAAGAAGAAAAAGTAAATGCAAAATGAAAAAAATTAAATTGTGAAAAATATTATAGATCTTTTATTTGTGAAAAACACACATAAAACATCTCACAGGCTAGTTGGAAGTAAAAGATTTGAAAACTCTATTCCAGGTAAACTAAAGACCAACAAAACAAAGCAAAACAAAACAAAAAACAAATCAGGTATGGCAAGCATTAATAGTGTTTTCTTCTGACTCCCGTATCTCAATCACTTTCTAGCCAAGATGGCTTTATGATAACATGATAACAATGTCAGATGGTGCCACATACATGTCATTGCTGTCCTGGAAAATGCTTTTCTTTTTTTTTTTTGGGGGGGGGTTAGGTTTTTACTATAGGGAGCGTGCACTGGCCAGAAAGACAGAGAGAGAGACAGAGAGACAAAAAGCAAGAAATCACTCCCCAGGGGGATTGGCCATGCCACAATCCCTTCTTCATTTTTCCTCTCATGACCGGTGTGAGTTTAAGTCACCAGGGTCCAGGACTCGAACTGCAGTTGACTACATGGGAGTCCAGCGACATAGCCATTACGCTAACTGCTGGTCCTAGAAAATGCTTTTCTGATGGACACATAAGTCAGTCTCTAATCCCCACTATTCCTTGCTGAAATATGGATGCTATGGCTATAAATTTAATACTTGTCCTATATCTGACACAAAATACTAGATGGCAAAAATGACTATTGCCCTTTTCATCATTGAACTATTCAGCTAGTATAAAACATGCATATTTGCAAAGTTTTCTTATATGAGATATGAATTCCTATTTTTAAAATTATTGCTTAAGTTTTTGTGTTTCTTTTTTTTTCCTTTGTTTCCTTCTTCTCCTCCTCCTCCTCCTCCTCCTTCTTTCTTCTTCTTCTTCTCCCTTCTCCCTTTTTCTTCTTCTTCTTCTCCTCCTCCTCCTCCTCCTCCTCCTCCTCCTCCTCCTTCTTCTTCTTCTCCTTCTTCTTTTGTTCTTTCTTTCTTTTGCCACAGGGCAGGTGTGCTTGCTGGAGAGACAAAGAGAGGGAAAGTGAGAAATCACTCCCTCAGGGGGATAGACAGACTGTAATTCCTTCTCCTTCATTCTTCTCTTGGGACTTTTGGGTGTGCATGCACACATACCTGGCATAATTTTCAAGCTGCTAGGTCCAGGACTCAAACTGTAGTCAACTATGTGAGAGTCTATCACCTTAATTACAATGCCACCTGCAAGTTCCATTTTTTTTGTGTTTCTTAAACATAAAGGCATTACTGATCCTGAGCAGCAATTTTAACTTAATGCAAATAAAAATTACGGGAACAAACAGCATAGTTATGACTTCTTAAAATATGGAATAATATCTCAACACCATAAAAATGCTGCAGTTATACTTCTAAAACATTTTTTGAAATACACTAATGTCTGTTTATATACATATACATATATGCGTGTGTGTATGTGTGTGTCTCTGGAATTCAAGGATGGTGTAATGTCAAAGAGACCTACTGATGTAATTTACCATTTATGAATAACAGACAGAAATAGTGTCATTATTCTTGCATGTAGACAAAAATCATTTGATCTAATTCAAAGCATAAATGTAATTTGAAAAATTCATAAAATCTAAAAGTAGACTGAAATTCTATGAATTATATAAATGCTGCTTACAAAAAAACTATATCAAATATTGTATATAATGACCAAACATCTTCCTTGAGATTAGGAATATCACATGGACATCTGATTTAAATTTTCATATAGTGGCAATAACAACAAAATTTACTAGGCATTTCAATTGTTTGAATAGCATATCAATTTTAGTTTTAATATTAGACCAAGATTTTCTACTGACTTTAACACTTTCAAAAATTAGTCAACATGGAACAAGCAGTTAGCGTAATGGCTATGTCGCTGGACTCCCATGTAGTCGACCACTGTTCGCATCCCGGACCCGGTGGCTTAAAACTCACGCCGGCCGTGTGTGCGTGCATGCCCAAGATCCTGAGAGGAGAATGGAGGAGAAGGGATTGTGGCATGACCATCCCCCCTGGGGGGTGATTTCTCACTTTCTGTCTCTACGTCTCTCTCTGTCTTTCTGGCGAGCTCACGCGCCCTATAGTGAAAACCTCTCAAAAAAAAAAAAAATTAGTCGACATCATTTTTGCCTTACATTGTTGTCAAAATTTACCTATCATTCTCATTGTGAAGAATATGAAATAAGTATTTATACCTTGAAACTTGAGATGTAAATGAAAAATCAAAACTGTATTTGTCACATAGAAGGCCTTTGAAATAGCTCCTAATAATCACTTCCTAGTTTTCATTGTGAAATCTTTTCTCCTTGTTGTAAGTTAGGCATTTGACTTGCTTCTAACAAGCATAATAATGGTAAAAGTGATAGAAATCAGTTTCAAAATTGGGTTATAAAAGATTAACTTGTTTTACTCATACTCTCTCTTTCCCACTCATTAGTTATAATGAAATGAATTGCCATGTTGTGAATTTTCCCATGGACAAACAAGTATGTTGATTACCTCTAGTGAGCAGCCAGTAAAGTGCTATGGTCTGAATGTTTGTGTCTTCCTAAAATTCCCTTGAGAATGCAGGAAAAGTTTGCAAGTAAACCAATGAAATACAAATGTTGTGAGTCTCCCTATTACAAAAGTGATTGTTTTACAAGATGAGGCCGCTGGAAGTGAGTGGTATTAATGCTTGTTTTTTTAAATTTATTTTTATTTACACTTTTTTAATACATTCAATCACATTATTTAGCTTACAAGGTGATCATTTCAACATATGAACATTTCTCCCCAGTTGAGTTGATCAAAATATAACAACACTACCTCCCTGTCTCAACAATGCTGTGTTCGTATCCCTCCTCCAAATGTTCTTCCCCAGGTCCCACTCCTCCACACACACCACATCTGGCATCACATCCACCTCTTGTGTTTGTAAATCCTTTAGCCCGTCAGTTTCAGTTATAGAGTGTGGACATTCGATATGTATTAAGTGGGGACATATAGTGAAAATGCTTGTTTAAAGGAGGCCTCAGAGAACTGCCTTGCCTTTTCTACAATAAGAGGACCCAGAGAGAAGTTTCCAACTGTGAACAGGAGAATGAACCCCTCCAGACATAGAGCCTGATGGCTCCTTGATGGTGAACTTCCCCGCCTCTAGAACTGAAAATAAATAAATGGAAAAAAAAATCTGCTATTCATAAGCTGCCTGGTTGGTGGTAATTTGCTAGAGTAGCCTAAAAGTACTGACACAAGAAATCAAAACCTGAAGAATTGAAACTGCCCATGACGAACAGAATCTAATCCAGAAGAGTGAGCATGGGAGTGGTTCTTCCCTACTTGAGTCTTCAAGTGATTGAGAAACATTTCAATTGCATCCTGTGAGAGAGTGTGAAACAGAAAAACTATACCTTAGCTACAAACCTGAGATTATACATGTTGTTTTAAGCCACTACTTTTTGATGCAATTTGTTACACAGCATTAGAAAATGCAGGCACTTCCCTTCTCTCTCTGTCAGCTTACTACAATGGGACAAATCATCTCTGTGTCTTACTCAGTTCTGGCCCATTATTTTATGAGTAAAAGCTGAAAATAAAACCCTTTTTGGTATATTTTAAAATATAAATCTATTGACATATTAACTATTTTTAAATGACTGATAACATATGAGAGAACCATACACTGAGATATGAAAAGTTTTTGTGCTTCTTCAATGACAGTACAACAAATTTGGAGTGGAGTCTGCTATTAAAATTAGAATCAGTCACATGATGATTTAATAAATGCTGAGAATATAGGAAAAGTTTGCAAGTATACCAATGAAATTCAAATGTTGTGAACCTCTTCATTTTGCTTATTTTATGTAATGTTTTACAGAGACAAATAAAAAGAAATACATCTTTGTGAAACTTTCACAAAGATGTAAGAAAAAGGGAAAGGGAATTTTGAAGAGTTTATATTTATTTTTAACATCATTAAATATACTGGCAAAATATATAGTGACATCTGTACTGTTAGTACAAAAGCAAAAATAAGAATACAGGATTAGTTCCAAAATGCAAATCAGAAATAATTGTATATTTCTTGGAAAAGTCCTAGGTCCTAAAAAGGTGCCTACATCTCTCTAAGTAATTATATAGACTTTCAAATTTTAATATATGTACTAAGATCCAAATTTGCTGCATCCATTGGCTGACACAACTCATGTGATGTGCAACAAGATCAAGGACGCAATTAGTTGTTCTTTTCTTCCTTTTAATTAATTTCACTTGTGAAGTATTTCCTAAAATAGTATTAAAGAATAGGCTACAAAGCATCCTGTTCTTACATAACATCAATAAGTTTGAAATGGGAATGTTTGATACCAACAATAAGTACATAGATAGGTTTTTGACTTTCAAATACTGATAATAAAATTAGATCCAAGAGTTTTGAAACCTTGAACACTTCAAAAAAATAGATTTATAATTTTTTCAGATTTAAAACATTGAACACTTTAAAACAATGGATTTATATTTTTTCAGAATTATATTTTATAGAGAAACAAGTTTTACATATTTCTAAAAAACTTGTTATAAAACTTTGTATGTGGGGACCAGCAGTTAGCGTAATGGCTATGTCGCTGGGTGATTTCTCGATTTCTGTCTCTCTGTCTTCTCTGTCTGTCTGGCAAGTGCACACGCCCTATAGCAAAAACCTTTCAAAAAAAAAAAAAACTTTGTGTGTATTTATACAATAATTAATACATTCAAGAGTTTACAAATAACATATATATTTAAAAACATAAAACTAAAAGAGAATTTTGCATTCTTCTCAACTCAACCTTTTGATTCCCTCTAGATTGAAAACTATGTTGAATTTAATGTTTATGCTTTTATTATGTTTTAAAGAACATATCTGTACCTGTATGCAGTCAGAAAAATGTATTTATTATCTTTTTATGTATATACTCTAAATTTTTACCTTTCCTGTAAATATGTGCTCAGAATGTTCCCAGTTTTCTATTACTGTAAGTATTGCTGCTCTGAACATCCTTCTGCTTGCCACCTGATATACATAAAAGTATCTTCTTACATTAGGTAACTGAGATTGAAATTTCTGGGTCTTAGGTTGTACACAAGTTCAGTTTGTTCAGACAAGTTCAAATAATTCCCCCAGGTGTTTGTACTAATTACTAATAAGCAAAATGAAGAGGTTCACAACATTTGAACTTTCATTAGCTAAGCTTGAGGTTTCTGTTTTTCCATTAGGGGACTACATTTTGGTTTTAGCCTATCCTAAATAGGGTTTTAAAATATCATCTTGTTTGTTTTTTCCATTTTCTTGATTATCAATGAAATATAATAATGTTCATCAATTTACTTCCTATTTCCATTTCTTCTGTGAATTGTCTATTATTCATGTACACAATTTATTTTTACACATATTTAAATGAATATAATTAATTTTTTCACCATATGTAAGATATACATCGAGTTCTGTTTATTTGTTTGTTTGTTTGTTTTTGGTGTAGGGCATCTGTGCTCATTGAAGAGAATCAGAGAGAGAAAGAGAGAAAGGGAAAGTGAGAAATTGGCTCCTCAGGAGGATGGCCATACTTCGAAACCTTCTCTTCCATTCTCCCTTAGTATTTTGGTCAAAGATACACATGTATCTGACATATTTTTTTCAAGTCACTGGGGTGGGAATTTGAACCATGCAGTTGACTATGTAGGTTCCTGCTACCTAAAATAAACCTCTACACCACTTACTGACCAGCAGAAAAAAAATTGGATATCCTCTTTATTTTTTAAAATTTTGTAAATACTTACTTTACTTAACTTTATTTATACATTTATTTTGCTTTGACCAGAGAGTGACAGAGAAAGAAAGAGAGAAAGAGAGAGAGAGAGAGAGAGAGAGAGAGAGAGAAAGTAAGCTGCTGCCACATGCGGAACTTGAACTGCAGTCAGCCATGTGGGAATCCATCGTCCTTGACCACCATACCACCTGCCAACCCCTGGGTATTCTCTTTAAACTGAAAGCTTTCTAGGTCAGAACTGTCATAGCTTTGAAAAAAAAAAAGTATTCTCAAAATTATTTTTCTTTCAAGCTGAAGGATAAATTTATTTAATATTATGAAGCTGGCAGGTGGTGTAGTGTGGCTAAGGAGCTGGACTCCCACATGGCCGACCATGGTTCAAGTCCTGGGCCTGATGGCTTACTTTCTCACTTTCTCTCTCTCTCTGTCTCTGTCTCTGTCTCTTGCTCTGTCCCTCTCTGGTCAATTTAAAGTAAATGAATAAATAAATAAAGTTAAATAAAATTTGAAAAAAAAATTTATTTAATATTAGGTCATCGGAAAAGTGATGATGTATTTTTCTATTTTTTTTTTGAGAGTTTTTGATATAGGGCGCATGCACTCGCCAGAAAGACAGAGAGAGACATAGACAGAAAGCGAGAAATCTATCCCCAGGGGGACCGCCACACCGCAATCCCTTTTCCTCCATTCTCCTCTCAGGATCTTGGGCATGCACACACATGCGCCCTGCGTGAGGTTAAGCCACCGGGTCCAGGATTCAAACTGTGGTTGACTACATGGGAGTCCAGTGACATAACCAGTATGCCAACTGCTGGTCCCATTTTTCTACTTTTTTAATTCAAAAATGAATCATGACTTTCCAAACGACCCAATATTTAAAAGAGATTTAACAATAAACAACACATAGCATTATCAATTGTATTTTTGTGAAAGAGGATAGTTTACATATTGTATAAAAACAAAATATGTAAGAAATATTTTTGAAAATTATAAAGTTATAGTAAGACATAAGTCTTGTTATTAATTTTTCATCATCAAATATGAACACGTGTACTATTGTCTACGGACAATTGTGCTTTGAAGGCAAAATGGACACTCTTGTTTATTTTATATTACCAGCTAAAAGCTCACAATTAAAAAAAATCTATAAACTTAATTTCCAAGTTAGTTCTTTTACAACTGGTAGTCTATAACTCACAGGAATGGCAGTCTTATTGTAGGGGTGACATTACTTAGCTGCCTTGACATGAATTATACTATGGAGGGACCAGCAGTTAGTGTAATGGCTAAGTGGGTTAGTATGCTGCATTACAACCATTTTGCATAGTTGTGTTTCCATGGGATTATAACCACTTACTTGTGTGCATTACAATGATACTTCTCAATAGTAGGAGTTTCCAAATACTTTGATTTAGTACTTTATCTAAGATTACATCTGAAGTTTTGCACCAAGTCTCTGAAATAGTTCTCCATAGTATAATTCTTTTTTTTTTTTTTGGAGAGGTTTTTGCTACAGGGCACATGCATTCGCCAGAAAGACAGAGAGAGACATAGACAGAAAGCGAGAAATCATCCCCCAGGGGGGATGGCCACGCCATAATCCCTTCTCCTCCATTCTCCTCTCAGGATCTTCGGCACGCACACACACGCACACACACACGTGCCTAGTGTGAGTTTAAGCCACCAGGTCCAGAACTCGAACCATGGCCAACTACATGGGAGTTCAGTGACATAGCCATTATGTTAACTTTTGGTCCCGTAATGTTTTATTGTAATTAAATAAACTCATCTTCTCAATTTATATCACCACTTCAAATGCTTGAAGGTCACTTTACAGGAAAGTTATTATATTTTTCATGTTGTTTTTACTGCTATCAAAAGAATTAAGTTAATTACAAACTATTTTTGTTGTGCCTGAAGACTGTTTAGCTGTACTGTGTTAAAGAGTGGAAAGTAAAAACGCTGCTCATCATTTGTATTACCTATTAAACAAAAAATAAAACACTGAATATCAGAGAGAAAAACTGATTATGTGTGCTTGGAAAGTAAACTTCATATTGATAATTTCTAGGGTAAAATGGAGTGACCCTAAGAGAAAGCTGCTAATTATTATAGGATTTCTCTGGGGGAGGGGTGATAAAACTGTTCAAGAATTGATTATGATGACTGTTGACAGCTCTCTGAATGTATTAAAATCAATACAATTCACACTTTAAAAGAACAAATTGAATGTTTTGTCAATTATCTCTTCCTTTCACTTTCTAGGAGAAGTAGCTATGACTCCAAAGAAGAAAATGGCTTCTTGTAATATTTTTATTATTAAAGAAACATGAGAGAGGTAATTTCCAGTGGAGAATTGATATATTTTGTAAATAGACAATTTTTATTTATTTTTTTTTACTAGAGTAAAATCCATGGTGGACAATGGAGTCAGTGCATTGCATCACAACCATCGCATGCATGTATGTGTGTGCACGTGCATGTGTGTGTGCTTGTGTGTATCTCCTGTTCTGCTTTTTACCATCACCACTAGAAAAAAGCAATAGTGGAAACAATAGTCGCAGTAATAAATTAAAATGTATAAAAAGGACTTTTCTTTGACACACACTGTTTTTCTTGGCATAATCAAGAGGGGAAAACAAATTGCCAGGCAGGTAAATAGTACTTAGTGAAAATGATGAAGCCAGCCCTGTTGCGTAGTGCTTAAACACTGTGCAGAGGGAGCCAGAGTCCATGTGACTGACAGCAGTTCATACCCTAGTGCCATTGGGCGTATGTGTGCCCCGGATCCTGATTGCATGCAAAAATAGAGGAAAAAAGATTAAAATGTGATCAGGACACTTTGGGATATTTTCTTTCTCTGGAACATGTACATACCAGTTCTCAGGGAAAAAAAAAAATTGCATCTACATAAGAGGAAAAGAAATTATTTGAGGATATTAGGATACTTTTAAGTAACTGCACATTTTAAGTACTTATTAATAAATGATACATAAAGCCTAGATCATAATAATGATTTATACATATAGCTAAATCAATCTTTCATCAAAAATAACATTAATATTTTCATGAAAAAAGTACAAATCTGAAGTGCTAATTGACTTGCCCCAAAATATCACTTTTATATAACATAATATAAATAGAATAAAATAATGTTCTATGTCTAACACACAGCCATTAAAATAAAATATATTTTTAGAAAAAGCAATTAATATGATAAAACTATAGAATACGGGACCAACAGGTGGTGTGGCGATTAAGGTGCTGGACACTCCCACATGGTTGACCACGGTTCAAGTCCTGGACCTGGTGACTTGCTTTCTCTCTCTCTCTCTCTCTCTCTTTCTGTCTCTCTCTGGTCAAATTAAAATAAATGAATGAATAAATAAAATTAAAAATAAATAATTAAAAAAACTATAGAATATAACAGAATCACATAGCTTAATACTATAAACCATCTCCTGCACATGAATAAATATGACTTCTAATATATTATTCACTCTCCCATTTACCAATGAGGATATTATCAAGGCATATGTTTTTGTCAAATTATGTGGATTACATTTAGAGTTGCAGATTATATCATGAAAGTCTTATCTACTGTGCATGAAACAACATCTTTGGATGTATACCATTGAAAGATAATTTATTTAATATATTTTCCTAAGTATTATAAAATATACAATATATTCATTATTTATTTATTTTTAAATATTTGCTATTATTTTTAATTTTTAATTTTTTCTTTCATTTTTTCCATTTAATTTTCTTTTATACATTCAATCATATTGTTATTTGTTTTACAAAATGGATATTTCAACAGGTGAATATTTCTCCCTAGTACAGTTGATAAAACTACAAAATATCTTCAACAAATAATAGCACATTTCTTTGTGACATTAATGCTTTGCCCCCTATTTTTCTTCTAAATGCCCTTCCCCAGACCCTCCTCTTTCAAACACACTATTATCTTTTATTTACATCTATATACAGTGTTTCTATATCCTTTAGTCAATTAGTTTCAGCTGTAGGGTGTGGACACTCCGTATATATTAAGTGGGAACATAGAATGCCTCTCCTTCATAGCCTGGCTTGCTTCACTCAGTAGCAAATCTTCCATATTCATCCACTTCTTGACAATTTCTATTATAATATGTAATTATAAAATGAATTATAGAGATAGTATATGTGTTATTTTATTTTATTTTTTTTGTGTGTGTATGTGTTATTTCAATTCTACATGAAAAGAACATACTTTGGGGGACCAACAGTTAGAGTAATGGCTATGTCACTGGACTCCCACGTAGCCAACTGGGGTTCAAAGCCCGGACCCGGAGGCTTAAACCCACACTGGGCACGTGTGTATGCATGCCCAAGATCCCTAGAGGAGAATGGAGGAGAAGGGATTGCAGCGTGGCCATTGCCCCTGGGGGGTGATTTCTCGCTTTCTGTCTGTCTTTCTGGCGAGCGCACGCACCCTATAGCAAAAATCCTAAAAACAAAAAAAAAAAAACAACAAAAAAAACATACTTTGGGACAAATAAATGTGTGTGGACTCTGAGTCTTATATCCATTTCTAATTTACTCCACTGCTGATAGGTCCACTCATTCTGAAACAATCAGCTATGCTTATATATACCTCTGTACATTTGTCACACTATTCTTTCAGTGTTCTTCAATCCTGTAGTCATCTGCCAAATTTCTACTTAGGACTAAATCATTACTCTTCAAAAGTTAAGTACTCTAGGCTAGATATGTGCCTCAAGTCAATGTCGACTAATATCTTAGCACTACTGCATGGTGGCATGATGACTCAAATAGTCACTGAAAGCAGAAAAGCCAGGAAAATGATTTACTATTTCACTGATACTCTACCTTAAGGAATGTGGCATCATTAGAAAGCTCCATGCATGACTGTACATGAAAGATGAGGAATTTTGTAAAAATAAAGTGGTTTCTAATGAGCAAAAGTTGTGGACTAAAGGGAATAAAACATCCAAGTGACCTAAAAATAGCACATCAAAGTGCAACTGATTGTCCTCCCATGGGTCAAAACTACCAATTAAAATATTTATATATATATATTTTAAATTATTTTATTTTATTTATTCATTCATTTATTTTAATTTGACCAGAGAAAGGCAGAGAGAGAGAGAGAGGAGAGAGAGAGAGTGAGAGAGAGAGAGTGAGAAAGCAAGCCACCAGGTCTAGGGCTTGAACCATCCTTGTCCATGTGGGAGTGTCCAGTGCCTTAACCACTACACTACACCACCTGCTGGCCCCTCCCAACATTTATCATTTAAAACCACTTTAATTTCTTTCAAATGGCATGCCTAATGTAGTCAGTCCTTCTGTTTTATCGTATTTTCTCACTTCTCTTTTCATATTATATAAAGAATCCAACTCTTCTCAGATCTAAGCATAAGCCCTCAATAAATAATATGTATTTTTAATTGACAATTTGCAAGTTTGTTAATTTATACCTTTCTTATTTTACAAGGAGCATTATCATAACTTTGATTCTTTTGTCATATTGTTTAACTTTACTTGTAAGGAAAAATACATATAACCATGCTAAAAATATTCTCATATTTTCTAGGAGGTGCATGTCCTGAAAGATAAATGATCAATTTAGTCAACGAATGGCAGTTTAATCAGTGATGATGTGGACCTGAAATTATCTGAACACATAAAGAAAATCTTGGAATATAGTTCTAAGTTATGTAATTCTCTAGCATGGCTTCTATTAATAGTGTCCTTTTGATATTAATTAAATTTGAAAAGTTTGTAACTAAATCAACTGTAAAGAAATACAATGAAAATTCCTCTTAAGATCTAAAGATATACTAAACAAATAAGAACATTAAAAAATTAAGTATTGTAGAAGGCTGCATATTAGATCTTGCACATGGACAACTGACCATTTTGTTCCCTTACCCTAACACGGCTGTCTGCGTCCAAAAACCTGCTTGATCTTCCCATGAGAAAAATAGCTTGTGCTAACCATAGAGAAATCCATATCTAGGACGACATCCTGTACCTGCTACTGTCTTTGCCAATTAGCCTGAAACTCTTATGTTTAGCAATGTAACTGCTTGCATAGAAACTCATGGTAACTGAGCCCCTATAAAAAGACTACTCAAACTTGGGTCGGGGCTACATTTCTGAATCTCAGTCCCCTTCCCACTCCAGCCTCAGACTGTAGCCGCTGGCCAGCTAATAAAGGCTCCCTTTAAACTTAGTCTGACTTTGCTGGTCATTCATTCAGTGGCACTCCACAACAAATGTTGTATGGTAAACTGTAACATTATTAATGACTAAAATAAAACTATATTAATTCATAGAGTAAGTTTATATAGCCATAAGTCAAAGTTACTTTCTTGAGCTAAATATCAGTTAAACAAAATTGAATCATATGCAGGAGGACATACAAACAGGATTGGAAAAACAACGCAATGTAGAAATTTAGAAAAGTCAGAATTTTTACTAGATCTTAGTAAAAATCTTAATTAGTTGTTAGAACAAATCACATCTAATTAAATATAGTGTTTGGTTACATTAACTATTTTATCCGTATAATACACATCATTAAGTTGGTACATATTATTATAGATTGGATTATTTTCTATACAGTCACCCATTTCTCTCTTGGTATTGATCAGTGAATTTATAGCAACTGACATTGAGATTCAAATAGTCATGTAGTAGGAATATTTTATGTCTATTTTGTTCTTTGACACATGTATCTTCTTGAGAGGAATTTGGAATAATCATTTTGTTTCTAGACACAGCGTGATTTATCCTTTAAAAATAAACACAACTTCTCATTTTGGAAGAAAATAAATATACGCTTTACAAAAGCTAAGAATCCTGTCACACTCTCCCACAAATTTAGATTGGTACAGCAATATTATGGACCATCATATATTTTAAATATAGATTGCCTTTTAATTACTAATACTAAAAGAATTATTTTTTAAAGAACAATTTCAGTCTCCAAACACAAAACTGCTAGGTAACTTTAAGAAAAATTCCTTACCATGTCGATGATTCATATATCTCATCACAAAATAAGGCATTTATTTTTAGATGCAGTAGACATCTTTTCATGATTAAGGTTAATGGCATAGCTCATTGCTATTCAAAATCTCACTGAGAGAAGATTTCAGGAACAAGGTACCAGTGGGAAGCAGCCACCAATATTTAATAGAGTACCACAATAGACACTTGCAAACTACAGAATGCTATTCGTATTTATATTCTGGTCTGCATTAACAGAGCCCAGCACTTCACATTATTACATAGCGAAAGCATACATGGTTTCCATAGGGGAAAATAAGGGGGTGGGGGAGTGAATAAATAAGAAAACATAAAAAAAGCAGCTGGACATTACTTTGTTTTTCACTCAGAAAAAAAAATCTGGTTCTCAAGAAGATATCTCAGGAAATCATTTGTGATGATGCATCTCTAATGGATGGGAATCACATAGTATAGTCATTGCAAAAAGCAATTGAAATCCATTATTGAGGCAAAATGAAAAGACTCGCTGTTGTGTTGACAAAGGTATTGAACCTACAACTGCCTACATGCTGGCATATCATAAAGGGGTTTGACATGGAAATTTACTCAGATTTAAGGTTTCTTAAGACATTCTACACAAAGTTTAAAATAAAAATCAAACTGTAGTCAAAAAGGAAATGCAGCATCAACCCAATCTACAATATACTCGGTCTTTTTTAAAACATTGCTATGGATCAAAACAGATAAAAGCAGATTTACCCTAGTCTCAGAAAAATAAATGTCCCATGCCATTGTCCTCTGTACCTACCATATGCTGCTAATTGCAACTAAAGCAAGTAGAGAAATACGCCTCTCATATTGCAATAAAACCTAATTAATTGAAGTTAGGGATTCACTGGCACCCACATGCCATGTGACTAAAAAATGCAGCTCTGGGGGCCAGCAAGTGGCATGGTGGTTGGGGCACTGGACTCCCACATGCCTGACCACAGTTCAAATCCTGAGCCTGGCAGCTTGCCTTCTCACTCTCTCTTTCTCTCTCTGTCTCTCTCTGTTCAAATTTAAAATAATAATAACAATGACAAATAAAATTAAATAAAAATAATTGTTTTAAAATGCAGCTCTGGTTGAGATTTAGACATAACTCTCAGTTTTGTGAGTCCTAGATTTTAGGGGTCTGTGTTATCATTCTGCTTAAAACTTTTAATTGTATTTAATATCTAAAAGTTTACTTCATGTATTATTACATCCATGAGTAAGAGAAGCTGAGAGCCCTTCTAACAAGGTCTTGATGCCATGTTTCACCAGCCCAGCCTCAGCCAGTCCTTCATCATCGGCATATGCACCTGGGGTACTGAGGAAGATCTCAGCAGATAGATCAGAAACCTTCCCAGGTGGGCCAGTCTCATGCAGCATCAGGTCTTACCACTGAGCCACAGTTCAGTTCAGATACCTAGTGATATTTATTGCTCTTAATGTCATAGTACTTACCAGGATCATCAACCCGGGACATTTACCTTTTTTCAGTCTCAGTGCTTCCATACTCCCTATTCTTCCTTATTCTTTGCAAATAGATTATGCTGTGCTTTAAGCTCTTTAATTTGTTCCAGTTTATAAACTTCTAAGGAATCCATGTTACTTAAATAACATAGGTGATCAGAGAATAAACAATTAATACGTAGACAAAAAAATAGAAAGTTATCTGCTGAAGACAATGTATGTGTTAACATCTTTGATTTGACTAACGTGCACTGTATTCATGCTGGGAGAAACTATGTTGTACACTATAAAGATGAATAGCGATTAAATGTACATTTTTAAAAATTACAAATAATGAAGAAGCTAATTAATTAAATAAATCATATGCATGTCAAAATCTCACCTGAAACATCAAAACTCCTTATCTCATGAACCTCAGAAAGACTGTTCATCCAATTTTATATTTGCTCTAGATTCCTCCCAAAATTGTGTATATGATATTGAGATTTTCAGTCAGCTAAAAAAAGCCATTTACCCTCTGATGGATTTGCCTTGATAAGGACATCTTTTTATTTTCCAAGTAGACTAAAATATATCCAGTGAATGTGGCATTAATTTATAAATTTTTTCCTCATAAAAGAGTGTACTTTGTGTTTTAAGAGGCTAGCATACTTTACAAATGTTGGAGAACAACTATATATGATAAATATGAAAACAGGTAGAATAATGATATATAAAGCCAAATAAACATAGCTTGAAAAAAATATTTATTGCTCACATAAGTTTTGAAGTACCTTGTTCAGCTGCATGGAAACTCTAAATTCTTAAAGGATCCATGGATTTCATTTCTCCTTTGTCAGCACACAGTTTTTCCCTCACAGTCCTAGTAGATAATCTAGCTCAGGCACCACAACTGTCATAACTATTTTCAGTTAGCAGGAAAAGTGAAAGAATGCGATGGAGAAAAAAGGATATATACAAGCCTAAAATTGCATCTTTTACATAGAGCTCATTGGCCAGAAGTTACTTATATAACCACATCTGGAAAGAACAGATGTTAGGTCATTGCTATTTTTATTCTGAAAAATCAAAAGGGAAATAATTAACAGGGAGTTAGAGAAGAAAGGGAGGCTAGTAAACTCTGCCATAGCTCCTAATTTGAAAGTCAGAACTCATGGTAAAAATTTTAATAAATTAATAAAAGATTAGTACTATACATTGAAATTTACTTGGAACACAATATACCTAATTTTCACATTAAATGGTTTGAAGAAAAGGAAGCCTGAAGATACTATATAATAAATAAGAAAATATTAAAGGCAAATATCGAGAGTTACTCTTAACTCCTAACACTTAAAGGAAAATTGTTGCCAGAAAAGTTTTATAACTTGGCCATAGTCAAATAGTCTAATAGCTTCATAGTCTAATAGTTAAGGGACCCAGATCCCACATGGCTGTGGTCTGAATTCCAATCCCAGCGCCTTGAAAAACTGCCAAATGCATGTGTGCGCATGCCCTGAATCCTAACAGCATGGAGAAAAGGTGGAGAAGGGATTGCAACGTGACAACCCATTAGGGATTGCTTTCTCAGTCTCTCTCTCCTTCTGTCTCTCTCTCTCTGAAAAGTGCACACACCTTCTGGCAGTTAAAAAATAAGAATGAAAAAGTATCATAACAAAAGAATATAGTTATTGTAGAGAGGTAGCCAGGAACATTATAACTTTAAAAATCTTTTCATTCGGTAATTTTAAACTCATGAGTTTTTTCTCTTTTTTTTATATTAGTAACTGCATTTATGCCTTTCTATTCATATCTTCAAAATATTAGTATAGAATCAAGAGAAAAACATCAGTACACATAAATATAAATTCCATGAAGGTAGGAAATTTGTTTTATTTATTGATACATAACCTGTGCCAATAGGAGGGTCTGGCACATACACACAGACATACGGATACACACACACACACACACACACACACACACACACACACACAAACATCGTGCTTGTTAAGGATTGGTTGATAGTAAGTGCATAAAATAATGAATTCCAAACATTTATTTCCAGAAAAGAAAATGCATGTAATATCAACATATCAATTGCAAAATCAGTATGTACCACATTCTCAATATCTCTTCTTTGCCCATAACTTCATTCCTGTTCTTTGCTTTTAATTGACCCTCTGAAAATATCATGGTTGCCACTATTCATCGTCCTAAATAATGTTTTGAAGAATAAATGTCACATGTATATTTTATGGATACTTATATTAATAAAGACTACCACTGATTTGCAAATTGTTGCTATTACTTGGCTATCTCTAACATTTCCGCATATGCACTAAAATTTCTATTTACCTGTCCTTGCTTTATTTTATTTAACTATTGAAAAAGTGTTTAGAAAAATTATTAGAACACTTTTTTTTTTTTATTTTGGAGATTTGTTCCATTTAACAAGCAAATTATATTCTTTGCAATTATTCTAATCAATCTTAGTTTCATTTTTTCTGATAGTTAAAACAAACAAACAAAAATTTGTCAATTTACAAAATATAAAGTAAATGAATTTTTGTGTGTCAAGTCTAAATTATAAGGTAAAAGAAATTTAGATGACTTTTAAGTACGATGAAATGTAGTATTTTAAAAAGTAACTTAGAAGTAAGTACTATTGATAGATTGTAAGAATAATTTTAAAATACAGATTGATCTAATTTTAAGTCTTGAAAAATGTTTGGCACTTAAATTTTTAAATTAAATCAATTTTTCCTGAAATTTGTGTATATAAAAGAAGATCTGTTTATCATACTTTAGCTTTCAATATTATGGTTCAAATTTCATCCAGATATATCTTGATTACACTGAAAAAAATAGAAATAAATTATTCTTGTGTGCTTATTTTGCTGTTTTACTAACTTTGCATTTTCACAGCAAATCTGAAAAATGATTAATTAAGTCAATTAAATAGAAAGATAAAAC
The DNA here is from genome assembly GCF_000334495.1 of Tupaia belangeri chinensis. Lineage (NCBI taxonomy): Eukaryota > Metazoa > Chordata > Mammalia > Scandentia > Tupaiidae > Tupaia > Tupaia belangeri. Next base: position 113,098 of record NW_006198747.1, read on the forward strand.
ACTTGACTTTGGGCCAGGTACTGTTCAAAATAACTTAAGCATATTTATTCTTATAATCTTCATTGCAACCAAGTGAAGTATATTTTTATCTCCCATTACAAGTGGGAAGATAAGGTACAGAGATGCATGTAACAGCTAAATAATTGGTGAGTCAAGTTAGTACTCTGGATCCAGAGCTTCAGTTCCATACCACAGTCCTAGAATATTTCTTTTTAGAGAGCTAATTTGCTTAATAGTTTATCTTAATTTTAGTTCTCATCTTAATTGGTAACACTAATGTGGTTATTATTAATGCTACTACCCTCTAATGTCATTTTTTGATATTTGTAAGTTTTGTTTATATTTAAGTTTTATGTGCAGTATCATTCAAAATTTTCCAACAGTACTATTATACCATTTTATTGAAGAGTAAATGAAAGCTTAGGTAGCTAATGAACTTTATTAGTGTCAATTTTGTCTGAAATCATTATCAGAATATGAATTAAGGTTTGCTATCAAAAAGTGTATCTACTTCTTTTCTACTCTTTTAGTCTCATTTGATCACATAGCTGTTGCTGTGGTCTGAATGATTGTGTCCCCCTAAAATGCATATGTTGAAATATAGTCACCAGTGTGATGGTGTTAGCAGGAAGGCCTTTGGGAAGTAGATCATGAGAGTGGAGCCCTTACAAATGTGACTAATATCTTTACAAACGAGGGCTGAAAGAGACCTTTTATCCCCTTTACTATTAGAAATGCAGCAAGAGATGTCATCTATGATCTCGAAAGAAGGCTCTCACCATACACCAAATCCATGGAAGCCTTGATATTGGCCTTTGATCCTCCAGAACTGTGAGGGGAAAAAAAAATTCTGTTGCATACAAACTACCCAATCTGTGATTCTTTTGTTACAGTAGCCCAAAAAGACTAAGACAGCTATTAAAATTATCAATTAATTTGTTTCTATTTCCCCGAGAATTCTCACTTTTCTTCATGGAAGTAAATGACCAAATTATAAACTGGCTTAAGAATTCATCAAGAAGAACTATTGTACTGGACATGGGCAGCCTTTTGCTTGTACCTTTTCATTTGTCTCTCAAGAGGTTAGGTCAGGACAGTTCTTCTTTGCATAAACTATGCCGTCCTTTGTTTACATTTTTCTTAGCATATATGCTCATTGAAGCGTTCTGGATGATTTACTGTACCTTCCAAAGAATTAAACAAACTAATATTATTTTCAAGAGATATTGCCTAGGGACCAGCAGTTAGCGTAATGGCTATGTTGCTGGACTCCCATGTAGTCAACCATGGTTCACGTCCCAGACCCGGCAGCTTGAAACTCACGCCGGGCGCCATGTGTGTGCGTGCCCAGGATCCCAAGAGGAGAATGGAGGAGAAGGGATTGCGGCGTGGTCATCCCCCCTGGGGGGTGATTTCTCGCTTTCTGTCTCTCTGTCTCTCTCTGTCTGTCTGACAGGAGCACACGCCCTGTAGCAAAAACCTCTCCAAAAACCAAAAAGAGATATTGTCCAGACATGTAGGCCTATGAGACAAGTGCATTAAAGATGTTTAACATTATAGCATTATTTATGTGTACGTGTGTGTGTGTGAAATTTTACTAGTGACCACCTATTGCTTGCCTGGCTAAGTATGTCATATATGATTTGTAGTAATTTGTTCATGTAGTAGCAGTTCTGCTTCTCATCTCAGTTCATCACCTCCAGATCAACATCTATCCTTTCAGAATTGTCTCTGCTAGATCCTAATGGAGCTATTTGTCATCCTGGTCCACTTCTATTCTATTGATTCACTTCTATTAATACTTTAGGGTAAAAGCAATACTTTAAATCTGATCACTTTATAGGTTAACAATGATAATTTATTAACTTCAGTCTCATAGTCAGAAAATAACTTCCCCCTCTAATTTTCACAAAGGTACTTTTAAAAAAAAGTAACATCGTTTTCTAAAACCACATTAAACAGGAACATATCTGAAAATTTCAAAATAATTATAGCTTGATGATCCTTTCCTTAGGAACTTTATGAGGAAAATGCAGAACCACTCAACTTGCTATTTTATTCTGAAATATTTCTAGAAATTTTCTGGTGATGGAAGAAGAGTAGCTGAGTGGAGTATATATTTTACAACATCATTATACTGAAAACAAAAATCATGTTGCAGTAAAAAACAAAACAAAACAAAAAAATACTGCTTGGTTATTCCTGCTAGAATTTATAGAAAATTTTCTTCTGCATTATGACAATGTATCTAAACTACAATCTGTATAACATTGTGTGCTCTTATAAAGTTCACAATAAAAATTAGATTGTGGAACATTTTTTCTATTTATTATGCAATTGGTGAACAATGTGAAGAAATGTGCATATTTGATATATGTGGTAAGTCTTCTTATAGTACTAATGCTAATTCTGTATAACACTGCAGTATTCTTATGGGCAAAACATTTTTGCTAACTTAGTTTAATGAAGTTTACATATGCCACCTTATGTCCTCTTTGACTCAAAATAATTTTTATATATATTTTTACTTTTATATATTTTTTAATTGCCAGAGAGTGTGGACACTTGCCATAGATACGAGGAGAGAGAAAAGACAGAGAAGAGGAAAAATCACTTCCAATGGAACAAGGCCACACTGCAACTCCTTCTAATTCATATCTCCATCCTGTTGGGATTATGAGCACACACACACACACATGTGCCCAGTGTGTTTTTCAAGCTGCCAGGACCAGGATTTTAACCATGGAGGGTCATGTGAAATCCAGCTTCTTTAACCAGTAAGCTACTGGGCCAGCCTATCATAATTTTAACTAATAATAGGTCAGAGAATTATAGGCTTTCTATCTTTCTTTCTTTTTTTTTTTTTTTTTTTGAGAGGTTTTTGCTATAGGGCACGTGCACTCACCAGACAGACAGAGAGACAGAAAGTGAGAAATCACCCCCCACGGGGTATGGCCATGCTGCAATCCCTTCTCCTCCTTTCTCCTCTAGGGATCTTGGGCACACACACACACGTGCCCGGTGTGAGTTTAAGCCACTGGGTCCGGGACTCAAACCGCAGTCAACTACATGGGAGTCCAGTGACATAGCCATTACACTAACTGCTGGTCCCAAGAGAATTATAGCCTTTCTAAGGCTAGACCCCCCAAATTTAAAATTTACAAGGAAAAGTTCATAGGTTTAAGTACATCAAAAATAATTTTACATTGTTTAATAAAGAACACAGTAGACAAATTTAATGAATAGGTGACCAACTAAGAGATGGTATATTCACTGTTTGTGACCACAAAGTACTAAATTGAATTTTCAATGAAATGAAATTAAAATCATTTATTGAAATATTGCTGTGTAACCAACACTGAGCTCTACACTTAGAAGAAGAATCTAGGTAAGACGCTTTCATTTTCTTACTGCTTACTTATTTTTAATAAGATATATTTTTGAAAGTATGTCTATAAATTCTTTAACACTTACTCAAAAGATAGGTTATTATTCCTCTTCCCTTGATTGTAACATGGATTTAGTGACCTACATCTAACAAATTGAATATGGTGGGAATAACAGCATTCTACTTCCAAGACTAGGTAATAAAAAGCATGTGGGTTACCATTTACCCCCTCTTGCATTAATCACTCTAAAGAATGTTGTCTGTCATGTTGCAAGGACCATGAGCTGCCTTCAGGAGCCATCTACATGAAGAGTAGCTATAGCATCTTGAAAATGCCTATGAGAATGAGAAATCGAAGAGGTGAAGCTTCAAGGCCCAGTCAAACCTTTAGATAAGTATAGTCCCAGCTCATATTTTGACTATAAACTATAAAAGTACCTGAGTTGAAATAATTGCACACTTAGGATACTTCAAATTGTGACCCACAACAATTATAAAATATTTGTTTATTTAAGCTTCTATGTTTTGGGCTATTTTTGACATAGCAGTAGGTACCTAATACAGACAATAGTAGCTTTGAAATGTAATGATTGGGTCAGCCATGGCATGGTGGTTAAAGTGGCTGGATTCCTCATGGCTGACATGGTTTGAGTCCCCAACTGATGCAGAGGCTTTAAAAACAGTCCAACCGCATGGATATACATATTCAAAATCTGAAGCGGAGAATGGGAGAAAGGAATGTGGTGTGGTCATACTCCCTAGATGCGGGTGCTTTCTCATTCTTTCTCTCTCTCTCTCTCTCTCTCTCTCTCTCTCATTCTCTGGAACATGCATGCTCCCTCTAGCAAAACTTTTTTAAAAAAGAAATATAAGTATTGATTCTGTAGATGAGAAGATGAGGGAAGAAGCATTCCCCACATAATTGATGTATGAATTTGTTTTTGAAGGAGGATGAAATGCTAACTGTGTAATCATAGAAGGACATGTTGTTTACAGGATATTTGTACAATACTTTACATTATTCTTCACAATCAAGCATCATGTGCCTTAAAGAGTTGAACAAATTTAAAACCTAATTTGCTAATGGGTCTTTAAAAATCTTTCTGTATTTTAAACACTAAGAGAAAACTGTTGTCAGAGATAATTATGGCTAAATCAGAAAGCCAAAAACTGCCAAATTACAGAGCTTTATATTCAAGGTGGGGCTAGGATGGAAACACATTAAAGACACATGAGAGTTCAGAAGTAGAAAATGGATTTATCACAATAAGTGGAAATCATTAGACAAAAGAAAGATAAGTGGTAGAGAGGACCACACACAGAATTATCTACAGTATCAAAGATCAATCCCTTGGAAAGAGGAGTTGAAATTTTTTTATCTTTTAGAATTACTTGTGCATATACAAATGTCATAAACTGCATAATCTTTGCTCTAAGCAGGGGTCCCTTCATCATTACAAACCTATTTCCCTTTATAACTTTCAAATTAGGTAATGTCACTAGGTATTATATATAGGTACCCAAAAGGACTGGATGATATCAGTCTGCTGCAATACATATTCTAGTATACTTATGATTACATCATTGTAAGAAACAGTCTTCACAGAACCTAGTACTGGATATTTTACTATTCAAGTAACCTCACAAAACTGAAAGAAGCAATAGATCGTGTATATAAAATTGAATTAATTTTGCTTAATATATAGTTTTCCTGTCTCATGACAAGAAACTTATTTTTGCTTTCTCTTTTTTATTAATAAATACAATCACAAAGGTAAGATCATTGACTACCAATTTACCAAAGAATTCTAAGCTAAGTAAAATGTATTCGCTGAAGTTATGTAAGGTTTGGGATGTATGTGTGTCTGAGTTGGTGCATCTTTGTGAAGATGTATACATGTTTTATGTAGAAACTGCTCTTTACTACATTTCTAATAAAAAATACTAAAAATAGTCTTAATTATTTATTGGAAATAATCTTTGGACATCTGCTATGTGTCAACCTCTGAGGATAAAGTGGTAAACTGAAAACAGTTTAATTTTGCTCTTTCCTCAGATCAGAAGCAAAAAGTATACAAAACATAAATAAATTTTAAAAAAATCATCATGAAGGAAAAAGAGGGCTGGATTAGATTTATTTTCAATGTCATTCTTATGAAAAGCCACTCCATGGAGATGAGACTTGGGTTGAGATCTGAAGGATGAGAAGGAGCTGGCTTAGAGAATGATGAGGGAGGGTGGCAGCTGAGAGCGTTCCAACCATGACTACTACTGAAAGCAACGACCATGAGAAGAGTGTCTTGTGTTGAAGAATGCGGAGAATTCCAGTATGGTTTGATCATAATGATCAGGGGCATGATGACTTGAAATGAGGCCAGACTGAAAAAGTGGTAAGAATTGCATAGGCTGTTAAAGAAAATGTGCTATTCATAGCAAAGAGCAGTATTGCAAAGCCCTTTTCCCCAACATTTCATGAAATGAAACTACTGTTCTAGAACTTCCAACCGGTAAGAAAATCATCACTTGAGTTGGAGCACTTTATAATACAAGATGTGAAACAAAGTAATAAGAATCTACTCTGTGTCTTAATTGCCATTATGATTTCTATCCGTTTTCCTGATTAATGAGTTTTCTTGGCACCCCATGAGTCCCAGGTATTATTAATGAACTTATGTGAAGTTATTACCATTCTACACACTTGAATGTGACCATGCATGTAGCAAAAGTCATCAGACGCCCAAAATACTCAGTGAAATGCAAAATATGTAGAAAAACAGTGGGCAATGTGTTGTGCTCATAATGAAATTTGGCTAATCTATGTTAGCCATTATCAATTCATTTTAATAGTCTATTCTTACAAATATTCTGACTCAAAATAATCTCCATTAAAAATAGTTTATATTGGGGGACCAGCAATCAGCGTAATGGCTATGTCGCTGGACTCCCACGTAGTCGACCACAGTTCACGTCCCAGACCTGGTGGCTTAAAGTCATGCTGGGCGCATGTGCGTGCGTGCCCAAGATCCCGAGAGGAGAATGGAGGAGAAGGGATTGCGGTGTGGTCATCCCTCCTGGGGGGTGATTTCCTGCTTTCTGTCTCTCTGTCTCTGTCTGTCTGGCGAGCGCACGCACCCTATAGCAAAAACCTCTCCAAAGGAAAAAAAAAGTTTATATTGGTTATATTTTTCCATCCATTATGTTATAGTAAATTGATTGGTAGGGCATATATTTTAGAAGGTACTAAATCGTTTTTATTATCAAAATATTAAAAATATAATTTCAGTAAAAAAAAAAATTTGAGAAATATATTAGTCTTTTTTTTTTTTTTGGAGAGATTTTCACTGTAGGGCACTTGCGCTCGCCAGACAGACAGAGAGAGACATAGAGACAGAAATCGATAAATCACCCCCCAGGGGGGATGGTCACACCGCAATCCCTTCTCCTCCATTCTCCTCTCGGGATCTTGGGCACGCATGCACACGCGCCCGGCGTGAGTTTTAAGCCACCGGGTCCGGGACACGAACTGCGGTCGACTACGTGGGAGTCCAGCGACATAGCCATTACGCTAACTGCTGGTTCCCAAGAAATATATTAGTCTTAATAATTGACAACGTCTGCATATTCCATAAGCTCAGCACATCATTTTTCTTGTTTCTTGGTTTATTTGTTTGTTTTTATATTACATTTTTTGATTCAGGCTAATTTCTCCTACTACTATTATTACTTATTGATGAGAACTATCATAAATTTTGCACCTCAATCCACTTTAATCTTTGGTTTTCGGCCACCTTGAATTTGTTAAAGTTCTTCTTACCTCCTTCTGTTCTATTGAAATAGTCTTCCTATGCATCCCTTTTGAATAGCTAAATTCCTTTTTTTTGGTTTTTCAATTCTTCTTTTTCTAGAGACAGATTTTTGATATAGGGTGCTTGCACTCGCTGGAGAGACAGAGAGACATAAAGAGAGAGCTCACCCCCCTGGGCTGATAGTCACACTGCAAACTCTTCTCCTCCATTCTCTTCTTGGGAATTTGGGCATACACCCAGTCTGAACCTATTTTATAACATGAAATGTGTTCTCTAGGCCTATGACAACTGAAAATTTTTATTGTTTTCTATGAATCTTAATTGCAATTAGAGTCTCTTTCTTTCACTAGGTTTTGTTTCCTGAGGGCAGAATCTATACCTTTATTTCCTATTATAAATTAAATTAAGTCAAAAAGGAAAATAGGAAAAGAAGAAACCCACTTAAGTTCAAAGCAATCACTTTGAGCCGAGTTTATTATCTGATTGTGACCTCTCAGTCTCTTTTTGTGAGTGTTATCAGGATTCCTATTTTGCAGAGTAGATTAGAAAACTAATTTTTTATAGATAGTTGTACCAGACCTTAAGTTAAAACACTTTGTCTCATTTACCCATGCTTTCTACTTCTATCTAATCACATCTTACCTCAAAAATAATAATGGGCTTCACAGGTTTCCCTTCCAATTTCTGCATTTTCTTTTCATAAGAGAACCATAACAGTGCTATTAGAATTACCTGACATGACTGGTTATAAAAAGCTCCAAAGCAATAGATGTCTCTAGAATTTAATACACACTCTTGCTACTCAAAATGTATATACTAAAGCTCATTAGAAATGCAGAATCTCAGAGTCTTGCCCCAAACTTACCAAATGAGAACATGCATTTTATTAAAATCCCTAAGTGATTAGGAATATTCGAAAAGGACTGATAAAATTCACATGCCATGAGTTTACACTCATGCAAGTGAAACAGTTGTACCGCTGTGCTATAACTTGAAAGTATTTATTACTAAAGTGTTTATGTACCTCCTAGCAGATCCATTATTAATATACCAACAAATACGCTCATGTACTTCCATGACTGAGTCTAAATATTACCAGCTTTTAAAATTGGGGAAAACCAGTTTATTTTTATAAGGGCTTGTGGTATGGCATTTTGAACGCTTAATTTTACAATATAAACATAATTTTAGGGCAAATTCCGTTCCTTACTGTGTTCTATTTTGTTTAGAACTTGGAATGTTATACCTAAGATTTTCCCAAGTTCGCCAGCTCATGAATAGGTAAACTAGACTGAAATAATAGGCACCAAAACCATGATTCTTTCTCTTTTTCTTCAGTGTAGAGTTCTGATTGTTCTTATACTATCCCAAATATTCCCCGACTGTTAAGGAGTCAAGGTCCAGATGTGAAAGGCAACCATTGACAATAGTCTAATGATTTATTCAGAAGGCTGCTTTCTTACAGAAATCTACTGCAGGCTTCTGGAAACAGACTAAGGCTGAGAGCAAAGCTCAGAAGGCTTAGTAGGTGGTCCTCAGATCACCACTGTAGAAAGGAAAGAAAGAAACAGGATTGGGTAGAGTGGGAAGCTGGACTATAAATCTGGCCCAGAAGAGTACGTGAAAAGCTTTCCAGCTGAAATGGCCCTTCTGAGTGATGCAGGGTGTCTAGACACATGCATACTCCTTATTAATCAGTCATTAGAATTAGGATGCTAATTCTCTTGGGACAAGAGACATGGCTGGGTGAGGCAGTTCTATTCAGCTAAGGCAATTCTTTTCTCTTTTGATGGAGAGATTTTTTTGCTATAGGGTAAGTGTGCTTACCAGAGAGACAAAGACAGAGACAGAGAGGGAGAAATCACCCCACAGGGGTATGGCCACAGCATAATCCCTTCTCCATTCTCCTCCTGGGATCTTGGTCATGCGTATACATGCACCTGGCATGAGTTTTAAGCCTCAGGGTCAGGAACTCAAATCCCTGTAGACTATGTGGGAGTCAAGCAACATAACCATTACACCATCTGCTGGTCCCAAGCTAAGGCAATTCTTAAGAAGGCAGAGTTAAAGACTAAATTCAGCAGCATGCCTAGTCATAGTGGGAATAAATTATTCGGATTAGAAAGAGTAGTTTGTCAGTGTCCATCATATTCACTAATATCTACCATAAAATAATTCACATTAGGATACCATAAATCCTTTCCATAATCATAAAACTGTCCTTTCAGAAGGTCTACAAATGGATTCTCTGAGATCTGTGAATCCCTTGAAATTAAATGTGCGCAAACATGCTAAAAGACATATGATTCTTTTCTGTGGAAAACACTTTTTTTAAATTTATTTCTTTTACTAAATTTTTTTTCTTCAGTAAATCAAAGGGACCTGGAGCCCAGAGAGTGATAAAAACCTAGCCCTTTTCAGTAATTAGCATTTCAAGCTAACTTCTCTGGACTTACAGCTCCTGACTCAAATTGTTGGGAGATATTTATCCTTTATCCTGTGTTTGTCCTAGTGAGAAAGTAGAGACTGGAATGGGGATAAATAAGACAAATGTCTCTGAAAGTTCTTTTTGTCTTTCATATACATATTTGAAAATTGAGCAAAATAGTCTCCACATTGAGAAAGACCAGGAATAGTTATTTTCTAGTTAACCAATCATGAGATAGAATTTTTTTTCCTTGAAGTCCGTCTCAGTTTTTAAACATTTGAAAGACAGATTGAATGTTCTTATTAGTAATAATAATTCACTGTAGCACAGAGTAGAGACATGCTGTGGGCCATAAATTTGGGGACCTATAACTTATATAGCAGGTCAAAAATTTTTATTCACTATGTCTTCTGTCTTCCTTCACAACTTCACCCTGCAGGAAAGTGTTTTAATTCAATATTGAAATGAAGTTTTGCTAAGAGGAGATTTACTTTATTGGGATTCCTACACAGAACATGTTATAATCATTTCTTGATCTTTCTCATCACTGTGAGGTGTTCTGGATGATGGAATGGTTAAAAGATGAATCTTAACCCAAGGAAAAGGGCAGAGAAAGAAAGAAGGGAAGAATATGACAGGTAAGAAAAGAAGGAAGTCTGACCAACCAGGATGAAAGACTCCTTGTGTCCCCTTCTAAAGAGGTTTCGGTATTAATTAAAACAAAATTGGACAGGAATGACCTTTGCATAATCTATTATTTATTACTACTTCTAAGTAAGAAACAACTTTCTCTGGTACTCAAGAATATGTACAAGCTAGGGAACCAGCAGTTAGCGTAATGGCTATGTCGCGGGACTCCCACGTAGTCGACCGCGGTTCGTGTCCTGGACCCGGTGGCTTAAAACTCACGCCGGGCGCGTGTGCGTGCGTGCCCAAGATCCCGAGAGGAGAATGGAGGAGAAGGGATTGCGGCGTGACCATTCCCCCTGGGGGGTGATTTCTCGCTTTCTGTCTCTATGTCTCTCTCTGTCTGTCTGGCGAGCGCACACGCCCTACAGTGAAAATCTCTCCAAAAAAAAAAAAAGAATATGTACAAGCTAGTCAAAACAGAGTGTTTTATTTGCAAGTGGCCCCAACGTGATTCAGTTATGCCCCTATGTCACTTTTCTCAAATAGATTTTAGGGATAAAATTGTCAAAACTGGGCAATGAATTCTAGAGTATGTTTGAAACTGTGAAAATAAATATCATTTCTTGTATGTGAATTACATATTAACTCTAATTTTAATAACTTTTTAGTCCCAGATCAGATCATAATATTGGGAGACATATCATAACTTGAATAACATGCAATGGCAAAACAGTAATATGATTTATTTGGACTCAAATAAGGAAAAATAATACCTCCAAGCTGACAATCTGTTCTTAACTAGACGATGCATAATGGAAGAGAGTTAATGTAATAAATCAATGTCAAAAGCATTTTTTCTTCTGGTAAATAAATAATTGGCAAATGCTTAGTTTAGATTGGCAACGGATGTGAGACTTGGATTGCCATAGGCAGAGGACACATTAGGGTTGGTTTGTTCGGTGCTTTGTGTGAGGTGTACATTTTGGCAGGGAAAATCTGGAGGATTAGAGGAATATAGAGGCATACCTGGTTGTATCATTGCTTAACAAAGAAGAGACTTGCTATTTTCTATAGATGTCATGGAGAAGCAGCTACCAAAACTTAGTTGTCTTACTAAAGCCAAAACTACATTTCCTGCCTTAGATCTTAAGGAAACAGGAGCAGATCTCAAATAAAAAATATCAGCTTCCTTTATTATCATTATTACCTCTCCCTTCACTACTTTTCTTCCAGGGGTAGAAATTCCAGAACATACATAAATAACTGTGTTACTTTATGAGTACAAACAACACCGCTGATAAGACAACATTTTTCTTCTCCAATACTTAAAGATGTATTTTGAAATGTTTATTCAACTTGATAATAGTGCCTGAAAACACACACACACACACACATGAAAGGCAAAAACAAAAACAAAAACCCTCTTTGTGTAGGAAATGCATTTGTTCCATACATTGAGTGGTGGAAAGAACACATTGCTAGAATCAGACATTTTTAATTCAATGGTCATATACTAGCTACAACCTTTAAATGATTACAAATCTCCCATCTATAGTCCCACTTTGAGAATGGGAAAATATGTTTTTCAGAATTTAGAACTAAAATGATAAGATAATAGAAAAATAGGTAGCAGAACTTATCTCTTAGCATACACCCTATAATTTTTCAGGTCATTTATAATTTCCTTTGGATGAATGAGTTTTAAGGTGGAAAATTGGCTTGATTTTAAGCAGACCAAACAAATCCTAAAATGAACTGACATGACTCAAAATGTTCCTTGAGTTTTGGCCTTAACTTCTGTGTGAAATGATGAATTTAATGGCAATTAGACAGAAACAAAGGAAAGCATTTCAGGCACAATTATCAAGCTGCTAATATTCTCAGTGAAGCACAGCATGATTCGTTTCTGTTGCCTTGTTCTGTTCCATTTGGCTAGAATCCCAATTTATCCAGGCTTTCATGTATAGTTGAAATCAGAGAACGTCTCGTGCTTCCAGATTTTTTTCCACTTCTTTGTCTAATACAACACCTGCCTTCCTAATGCTTTTCTTTTCAATTATCCAGAGACTAAAAAGCAAAACACAAAGACTCATTTCTACTCTTTTCCATTGGAATAATTCTCCTTTCTGTTTTTCTTAACGTTCTAATTTATATTCTCTTAAATTCATCTGGTAATATGTCTTGTTTGTATTTGTGTGTGATTTCACAAGTGTTTAAATTTATCAAAGAAATTGTTTTGGTTTTAACCACACCTAACTGAATCAGCATGCCATTCTTAGAAATAATTGAATAGAAGTATCATGTAAAATATTATTTAAGGGGACCAGCAGTTAGCGTAATGGCTATGTTGCTGGACTCCCATGTAGTCGACCACAGTTCAAGTCTCGGACCCAGTGGCTTAAAACTCACGCCGGGCGCATGTGTGTGCGTGCCCAAGATCCCGAGAGGAGAATGGAGGAGAAGGGATTGCTGCATGGACATACCCCCTGAGGGGTGATTTCTCACTTTCTATCTCTCTGTCTCTCTCTGTCTGGCGATTGCACGCGCCCTGTAGCAAAAAAAAACCTCTCTCAAAAAAAAAAAAATTATTGAGGGATACTCATAGTCCAGAGACTTACATATATTGAAAAATACAGGAACACAAGCCATTGTACTTCAAATCTTGCTTCTTTCTCTTCTGATGTTCTTGACTGCCATTCTGTTAAAAAACAAAAACAAAGACAAAATAAAACCCTTTTGTAAATCTAATAGTTCAACAGCAAAGAGTCATCTTACCTCATTAAAAGAGATAAAGGCCAATTTTTTTTTTTAAAAAAAACATGATTTTGGTTGTTTTTGTTACTTTTGCCCATTTCTGAAAAATGAAGAATCTTGTTCATTTTTTTTGGGGGGGGGCTCTTATAAAAAAATACAAAGTTTAAAATAGTCAGAATCAAACTTTGGTCTCAGAAGTATGAAATACACACACACACACACACACACACACATATGTGTGTGTGTGTGTGTGTGTGTGTGTATTTCATACTTCTGAGACCAAAGTTTGATTCTGACTATTTTAAACTTTGTATTTTTTTATAAGAGCCCCCCCCCAAAAAGTTTAAATAAATGAATGAATAAATAAATAGTTAAATAAATAAATCTTTAATTTTTTAAAAACTTGAAGTCTAAATAGTGAAGGAAGATTGTAAAGTAAAATTTGAATTTTTATATCACAATTTTGAAGATTTTTCTCTCCTCCTTCTGTCTTTATGTCCCAGTGTCTTTGGTATATGCACATACAACCACAAAAAATAGAAAGAAAGAGAGAGCAAGCACCTGTATGCCTTATCTCTATATTGACCAGGTGCTGGAATAAAGAAATAGAGAAAATTAGATTCAGTTCTTTTCTCAAAGTCACATTATTCAGATTTGTCAGTAACATGGGACATAGAGTCCAGCTAATAGAAAATTTCATGTTGTGTAGCTGAAGGATCAGCATTTAAGTGTTCAAATAAAATTTAAAACAAATTCATCAAGAAATTTTAGCGTGACATCATAAATAATTCAGTTTTTCCACACAAATCCAGAATTTTAACCATTATTAATCATTCAAACAAGAATGATGGAAAACCCAAAACAAAGCTCCCCTCAGAAAATTTTTCTTAAATTTTCCCTATATTATCATTCACAGAAAAGATAATCATGACAATACCATAGTTACTTGCTTTATAGGCATCTTATCTGTGGGTTTGTAAGAAACAGTGCTGGTGAAAGTGGGAGGAGGAATGATCTCCTTTAGAGATGAAAGTCAAGGAGAAGAGAGAAATACTTAAAAATATATTTGCAGATTTAATCATCTTGAAGTAGATATTTTCCAGGTTTTTAAAATGCAGAAGACAAATGGCAGTATTTTGCTTTTAAGGTCTACAGTCTTAACAGACTGATTTGGGACACCTGTCTTTAATAACACAAATCTTGAATGTGTGTGCAGAAACCTGAAAAGCTTAAGTATATTTAGCATAACAAACAAGTGAGATTCTAGATGCAGGTGTTACGATAAAATAAATAGATAAAATAAGTGTACCTGTAAAACCCTGACAGATGAGTAAATAGAAACTGAAATGATCCTGTGTTGAAGTATTCAAGAGTTCTTTAAATTACATCACCATGCATTTTTTTCCTCAAAGTATAGAATTCTGTTAACAAGAAGGCAGAATTAGCTTTAGAAATGGTAAGTGTATAAAGTCATTGCTTCAGAATGTCAAGTGGTAGTCACTGCTATGATTATATTGCTATAATAACCATTTTTCTTAAATTTTCCCTATATTATCATTCACAGAAAAGATAATCATGACAATACCATAGTTACTTGCTTTATAGGCATCATCCTCATTTCTAGATGTAAATCCTAGCCTAAACAACCAACCATGATCAAATAATTGTATCCAGCCAAAGATTAGTTTAGAAAAGGAAACACCTGAATTCTACTGTTTTCTTTTATTATTTATCATAAATTACCCATAAAAGTTTATTTTTTCATTTTTAAATGTGTACACTAGTTATGATATGATCTATCAATCAGTGACAAGACACCATTGATAGTGTCTCACTATATATTTTCAAATTGCCAAGGCTTCCAAAATTCTCTGCTACTTACAAAAATTTTCTCATATCTATTGCTCTATTTTAAAAGCATACACTAAATTGTACAAGAAACAAATAAAATTGTAAGCATTCCAAATATCTAAACTTTTACACCTGTAACATACCACACATACAAATATTTGCACACATACATGTGTACGTGTGCACACCCCCTTACCTGTAAATGATTTAACTATTTGTCATAATTCAAACATGGATTTTCAGGTATTTTGGGGTTAATTAGTGTTTCTGGAGGAAGAGAGATGTATTTATAGCTTTTCTAAGTAGTATCTTACAACCTTAGGATGCTTTTAAAATAGAAACTGTAGGAGTTGACATTTTAGAATTAATTTGGCCCTTCGGGAGATTTTTTTTTTTCTTTCAGAGTCTTTGTAAAATAAATTTCCTTGAAAATAATTCAAGGGAATTGATGATAACCATTAAAATAATAGTAATCACATGTCAATCAGAGATTTGCCAGTTAAAGTTTATTCAAAACGTATTTACAATAGACCTAATTAGATCCAAGCACTGAACTAAATTGGTATAATTTGCAAACCTTCATCAGATGGTAAATCTTGTAGAAAAATATTGCCCTTCACATAAGCTTAGGAATCAACAGGTATCTACCTATGTGCTCATTACTAAAAGGAAAAAATACAGAAAACCATATTTTCATGCAATGCAATGATTACAAATGTTCAAATTTGCTGTGAAAGAAAATGCAACTCAGATAATTATAAAAAATATATTGAAGTAAGTAATCCATGATTTACAGCACCTCCTTGGTAGTTTTAGTAGAGATATGAAAGACCTGGTTAAATATCTAAATACATCAATCATAGTAAGACTCAGAAGCTTGATTTTGAACTAATTATTTCTATTCCAAAAAATATTTTACTCTGTGTTTTCTAAAGCCTCTATTTGCACTAACAGACATTAATTTTGCATGAATGATTTTTAGCTCAGGAATACTGAAACTTCTGTCAAAAATATATTCCACTTTCTTTTATTAATATGCTAATAACTTATTTTCATTGAGTAGTGTGAAAATCATATTTTATGCTGTGCCTGACATCTCAGAGATTCTAAAGCAATAGTCAAAATAATAAGCAAGACTTTGTGCTCCTAGCAATGGATATTAATATAACTCTATAAAGTTTGTCCAGGCAACCTATGGAGTGGATTTAATTAATTTTCTATTACTGAATAAAATTGCCCACAAATTCAGGAGTTTAAAACAATGAACACTTATTATCTTAGATATTTTTCCAGATGAAAAAGAACAATATATTTTTTAGAACTCTGATCCTGATTTAAAGTCTCTTACAAGGTTTCAGTTAAATTGTCACACAGATGCAGTCATCTGAAAGTCTGACAAGGGCAGGAGGGTCTGCTTCCCTGATAACTCATTCTTTCTCTCAATGGTATTAATAGAAGGGCTCAGTCGATTATCTCCATTATGGGTCTCACCACAGAGATGTGCTACATGGCAGCTGGCTTCTCTCCAAAGAGTGAGTTTAAAAAGAGATAGAACAAGATGGAAGCCACTTTATCTTTTATATTCCAATCTCAGAAGTAACATACTATTATCATCACCAATTATATTCTCTTAGTATCATAGATTAACCCTAGTACAAATTTGAAGTTGACTGCGTAACAGTAGAAATGCCAGTAGGTAGGAATTATTAGAGGTCATCATGAAACCAGGCAGCCACACAGATTTTAAAATTAAACATACAGTCTTAGATATTAGAGTACTAAAATATATTTCCTAAAAGTTCCTCCAATTAGCCCATCAAGATTATAGGATAAAAGATCAGCCTAAAGCCACCTTTTAAAGCAAATATAACATACATTATTCTACTCAACTGTATGTCATCACTCTTTTATTTCTAGGGCTTCTGTTCTACCTGTTGTCCAAAAGAATCCCCTACCTAATCAGCCTGAAACAAGGCTGGCATACACATGACTTTCCAAGACCCAAGACACTGGAGGACTGAAGAAGGTGATCATAGGGTGAATAGACCCTACGGAGGTTACTTCTCTCTCTTGCTCTCTCTCTCTCTCACACACACACACTCACACACACACGCACACACACTCTTTAACTAACTCTCACTTATTTATGCATGTACTTTATCTTAAAGGAAACATTACCAACAATAAAGTAAAACACAACAAAACAAGAACCTATTATATTCTGCCTTAAAGAAACTCACCTAATTTGCAATGACATGAACAGATTGAGATTGAAGGGATGTAAAAAGACATTATGTAAAGTTCAAATAATTTTTTTTAATTATACTTTTATAATTTTTTAAGAGCTAAAGGAAATCATTATATATATTAATAAAGGATCAACTTTACAAAGAATTTAACAATAGTAAATATGAATACTCCCAATATTAGAACCCTCAAATATATAAAGCAAATATTATTAGACCTGAAAGGAGAGAAAGATTTTTGTGTACTAATACTTGGGGAGTTTAGTACTTACTCCAACCATTAGATATTTAATGTAATTAGAAAATCAACAAAGAAATATCAGAGTTAAACTATATATAAATCAAATGGGTCTGACAGATATTTGCAGAATATTTCATCCAAGAGCAACAGAGCACACATTCTTCTCAATCGCAAAGGAACATTCTCTAGGTAGATCATATATTAAACCAAAAAGGAAGGCTTAACAACTATTTACAATTAGAAATCACATCTTGTATTTTCCTTAAACACAATGTAATAAAACTAGAAATCAATAAGAATAAAACACAGAAAATATCTAAATATATAAAAACTAAACATGATCCTGAATAACTATTGAGTCAATAAAGAAACAGAGGAAAAAAATTTAAATTCTTGAAACAAATGTTTAAAGAAATACAACAGATTATTATTTATAGGATATAGCAAAATCAGAACCAAGAGGAAAATCTAGAGCAATAAATACACACATCAAAAAAAAACAAAAAAGCAATTAAACAGAGTGTTGGTAAATAGGCAAACTAATGATGGGTCATAAAAAAACTAGCAAAAAGTCTGAAGAAATCAAACATAGGAGAGAAAAAATTAAATACAATCAGAGCAAAAAAAAAAAAAAAAAAAAAAAAAACCAAAACCAAAACCAAAAACAGGTGAGAAGAAAAGTAAGGTTTTTGAAAGGACAAACAAAATAAATTATGAGCTACACTAAATAAAAATGAAGAAAAAGTAAGAGAAAGAAGACTCAAATAAATAAAAATCAGAAACAAAAATGGGGACATTACCATTGAGATCACAGAAATACAAAAGACCATTGGAGACTCTGCTCTGGGTGGAAAACCTAGAGCAAATGAATAAACTTATGGACATATAAAGTATACCAGGATTGGGACTAGCAGTTAGCATAATGGCTATGTCGCTGGACTCCCACGTAGTTGACCGTGGTTCGAGTCCCGGACCTGGTTGCTTAAACTCATGCCAGGTGCATGTGCGTGCATGCCCAAGATCCCGAGAGGAGAATGGAGGAGAAGGGATTGTGGCGTGGCCATCCCCCCTCGGGGGGGGGGATTTCTCGTTTTCTGTCTCTCTATCTCTCTCTGTCTGTCTGGCGAGTGCACGGGTCCTATAGCAAAAACCTCTCCAAAAAAAAGAGAAAAAAATATATATACGAGGATTGATCCAGGGAGAAATAGAAAGTCTCAGCAGTCCAATAATAAACAACAAATTAAATCAGTAACGCAAAGTCTCACAAAGAAGAGAAGCTTAGGGCTGGAAGGTTTCACTTAAGAATTTTACAAATCTTTTAAATATATAACACCAGTTTTTCTCAAATTATTTAAAAAGATTCAAGAGAGAGAGTCTCCCAAACTCATTTCATGGTGCCGTCAATATCCTTATTGAAAAACAAGACAATGACACAGCAAAAAAAGAGACTACAGAGCAATATCCCTAATGAATAGGGACAGACAGATTTTAAAAACCTAACAAAATTCTAGCAAAATAAATTCAATATTACATCAAAGAACATCATTATTAAGAGCAATTTATCTTAAGGATGTAAGAATATTTCAATATATGTAAATCAATAGGTAAAATATTACATCAACAGAATGAAATATAGAAACCATATTATCGGGACAAGCAGTTAGCGTAAAGGCTATGTTGCTGAACTCCCATGTAGTCAACCACTGTTCTAGTCTGGGACCCGGTGGCTTAAAACTCATGCCGGGTGTGTGTGTGTGCGTGCCCAAGATCCTGAGAGGAAAATGGAGGAGAAGGGATTGCAGCATGGCCATCTCCCCTGGGAGGTGATTTCTTGCTTTCTATCTCTCTGTCTCTCTCTGTCTTTCTGGTGAGCGCACACGCCCTATAACAAAAAACTCTTCAAAAAAAATATTATCATATTAATAGATACAGAAAAAGGATTGTATAAAATATACCTTTAGGACTAAGACTCTTAATGAACTAGGAATTATCTGTTGATGATAATGTGTATGATAACAGCATTAACTATACTAATATACATTGTATCCATGCTGGGAAAATTCATTTTATAAGCTATAATGATAGACAGTAGCTAAATGTATGAAAATAAATAAATAAATAAATAAATAAATTCTCTTGCCCCACAAAAGGCACTTATCTCAACATTATGAAGGCTGTATATAAGAAAGCCCACAATTAATCTGTTAATTAATGGGGAAAAATTTAATTCTTTTCTTCTAAAAATTACATTAAGACAAAGATTCCACTTTTTTCATTCATATTCATTATAGTACTGAAAGTTTTAACTAAAACAATTGTGCAGAAAAAAAAATAATCCAGGGGATTCAGATTGGAAAGGAGGAAATCAAATTGGCCCTGAATAAGGATAATATAATTAAATATGTTAAAAAAACTTAAAGCATTTACAAAAATGTTAGAATTGATAAATGAATTCAGTAAAGTTGCAGGATACAAAATCAACATTCAATAATTAGTAGCGTTTTTGTACACCAATACTAAACTTGCTGAAAAAGAAATTAAGAAAACAACCTCATTTTCAATAGCTACAAAAAAACCTTAGCGATAAATTTAATGATAAGACATCAAATAGGTATGTAGGATAAGTTAATTTCTTTTTGTTTTCTACTACATTCTGCTTATGGAAGAAAATTGGTAATTCAAAACACATTCTTGGGACCAGAAGATGATGTAATGTTTATGTTGCTGGACTCTCATGTAGTCAATCACAGTTCGAGTCCTGGACCCACCAACTCACCGACTTAAAACTCAGGCTGGATCCGAGTGCGTGCGTGCCCAAAATCCTGAGAGGAGAATGGAAGAAAAGGAATTGTGACATGGCCATCCTCCCTGGGGAGTGCTTTCTTGATTTCTGTCTTTCTTTCTCTTTCTCTCTGGAAAGCACATGTATCCTATAGCAAAAATCTCTCTTAAAACAAAAACAAAAACAAAAAAAAACAAATCCTTTAATGATAATTTGTGATTCACATATAATAGATATACATCTTTATAGGATAGAGTATAGTTTTTCATTTTTCAATTCATGTAAACAATGTATAATGGTAAAATCAAGATAATAAATATGTTTATCACGTCAAGCATTTATTGCTGCTTTGTACTGTCACCATTCTAAATTTTTTTCTAGCTATTTTGAAATACATATTGAATAGTCACCAACTATGGCTGGTCTATCATGCTGTATTACTCTAGAATTCATTCCACTGATTTATTTGCTCTCATTTACCTGTTAACCAGGCCTCTTTTATCTTCCCAACTTCTGGTATTCACTATTTCAACTCCACTTCTGTGGAATTAAATCTTTTAGCTTCTACAGAAGCTGAGAAGAGTGTTTGACTTTCAGAAACTGAAATATTTCACTTATCACTGTTTCCCCCAGGTTCAGCCATGTTGTGGCAAGTGACAGAATTTCACCCTTTATATGGCTTAATAATAATCCATTGTATATAAATACCACATTTTCTGTACACATTCATCATTGACATGTATTTAGGTTGGTTCTGTATCTTGGCTACTGTGCAGAGTACTGCAAAATCCTTGGGAGTACACTTATTTTTTCAACATATGAATTTACTTTCCTTTGGGTAAACACACAGTAGTGAGATTACAGAATCATCTGGCATTTCTACTTTTAGTTTTTCAAGGAATCACCATTCTGTTTCTCATATTCAGCAACAGTGAGAGAGAGTTCTCCTATCTCCATAGCCTCCTCAGGACTTAATATTCTTTTCTTAAAAGCCGTTCTAACTGGGATGAGGTAATTCCTCAGTGCGGTTTTGATTTGCATTTCCCTGATGTTTAGCAATGTTGATGTTGGGCTTTTTTTTATGTACCTATTTGCCATTCATATGCCTTAGTTTGAGAACTATTTGTTGAAATTGGTATCCCCTTTTATAATCAGATTGTTTATAAACTGTTTGAGTTCTTAATCTATACTGATTATTACTCTTTTGTCAGAAGCATAAATCATAAATATTTTCTTCCATTCTGCTTTTTGTCTCTTCACTCATGATTTACTATACTGTGCAGAAATGTTTAAATTTCATGTAATCTCACTCATCTATTATTGCTCTTGTTGCCTGTGCTTTGGAGGGATTATTTAAAAAAATATATATTTGCCTTAATTGGGGCCAGAAGATGATGTAGCAGTTAAGTTACTGCACTCCCACATGATTGACCATGGCTTGATTTCCAGATCAAGTGGCTTGAATCTCACATTGGATGTGTGTGCATGTGTGTCTAAGACCTCAGGAGGAGAATAGAGGAGAAGGGATTATGGCATGACCACTCCACCTGAGGCTGATTCCTCACTTTTCCTTTCACAGTGTCTGTTTTCCTCTTTCTTAGGCAAGCATACATGGCCTAAGGCAAAAACCTTTTTAAAAAACACAAAAAGAGCCAAAATCAATGTCCTGAATACTTTTCCATATATTTTCTTCTAGTATTTTATTAATTTTGTGTCATACACTTAATTCACTTAGTGTTACTTTTGTTTTTTAGAGAGGGATTTTTGCTGTAGGACATGTTCACTCACAGAAAGCGAGAAATCACCCCCCAGGGAGTGTGGCCACACTGCAATCCTTTCTCCTCCATTCTCCCCTTGGGATTTTGGGCAAGGATGCCCACACATTCAGCCTGAGTTTTATCCTGTCAGATTAGGGACTTGAACTGTGGGAGTCCAGAGATGTAACCATTACACCATCTGCTGTTTTCAAGAATGTGTTTTGAATTACCAATTTTTTTCTATAGGCAGAATGCAGTAGAAAACAAAAATAAATTCACTTATGTCACAAACATACTTGGTGTTTTATCTTATTATTGTGTTGCTAAACAGAATTATCTGAGGTTGGGTGATTTAATAAAAATAAGTCATGTTTCTAGAAACTGGAAAGTTCCCAGGTATGTGGATGGTATCTCGTTAGGCTCTGCTGCATCATAACTTAGTGGAGAGAAATGGGAAGGTCAGAACATATTTGCAGAGACAGCACCTGTAGACAGCCATATTATTTTTTAACAACTTGCTCTCATAGGAACTAACCTGTCCCCATTAAAGCATGATCTCATTCCCTTCTGTTAGATAACTATCCATAGGGGTGGTGTCCTCATGATACAAATACCACTCATGCATAAGATAAAACTTTTTTTTTTAGATACAACTTTTTAAAGGCTCCACCACCATGCAGCACCATTACATTAGGAAATAAACTTCTATCATACAAATATTTGAGACAAACTATGTCCAAAATTATAACACTTGGGGGGAAAAAATATACTTTGGCCCTCATATTTCCGGATTCTGCCGATTTGGAAGTTTGGCTTCCAAGTAAAAGTTCCCAAATGCACCTCTGTGAATCAATGCATTGATCCAGAAAATGAGATTACCTCTTATCCAATGCACCTTTTCATACAATTATTTTAAAAGGTCTACAGGGACATTTATGTTGACTGGGGTGATTAATCCTTTCACAAGCCTAATATTAAATAGTAAAGGGAAAATTATGGGTGGAACTGAGATGGCTCCCTAAGGAATCCATTATTACAACCATTTGGAGTGCTATATGTTACTGCAATCTGTATAGAAAATACCCTCAAGTCACAGATCTCTTATTAGTAAAAGTATAAATAAAACAACTAAGCAGAGAACTCTGAACATTTGAGATGCTATCCCAAAAGCAAAAGAATTTGAATGAGTAATGGAGATAATTTGTAACTATGTGCTAGTTTTCAGCAGCAGGAGCCTTGATCCATTTTTAATTCCTTGTTAGTGTTTGTATGTATTTCTATATTGTAACAGATTTCATTCTATACAAAGGAATAAGGAATTCCTAGAAAGCTTGGACTTAGAGTTGTACGTGAAAAATGATGAAAGTTTAGATCATTTTCCTTTGGAAATGGAAAATGTTTTAGCTATACCAGAAATATATGTGTAATGTCATATAGAATGAAGGTTTTTTTTTTTCCCCAAGAATAAGAAAAATAATATGTGTTTATGTTGGAGAAAATTGTTAATTATATTAGATATTTGCTGATTATCAATCATCTAAATGGCCTTTCCATTTTGAAGGACTCCGTAGTGTGACGTTGGATCTGGCTGGAGGCAGGGCCCCCTTCTACACTCACATTCTAGTAGATCAGAGACACCCAAGTTTGGGTGAGCAAAGCAGATCTTTCTTCTCCCTTAATAACCAGTGCCTGGTTATCTGTTAGAGAATCACAAATATCAAGAACATTTAGAGAGTGTGCATGTGGATAAAGTCAAGTTTCTTATACTGCTATTTTTAAGAGGACCAGTATTGAGTTTCCACTGATGAAAATGCTGGGAGTGGCATCTATTTAGTTGGTTTCAGCAGCCTGCCATCTACCGACTGTTTACTTTGTGCCCAATTTTATTTATTTATTATTATTCTCAGTTTGGTCATTCAGGTCTAAGAGCAATTAATTCTCATACTACATTTCTTGTTTTATAATTTGCCAGAAGAGGCCTGTACTCAACAGAGAACAACAAAGAGACAGAGAAAGAAAGCAAGTGAGAAAGCAACTGCCATACAGCATGATCATGCTGCAATCCTTCCTGCTCCACTTCTTCCTCCTTCAGGATTTTGGGCATGCATGCACACATTCCTGGGTTGTTTCTCAAGCCACCAGGTCCAAGACTCAAGCCATACAGTGGACCATGAGGGATCCAACCACCTTATAACCACCAGGCCATGGCCTGGCCCTTCATATTACATTTCTGGTTTTGCAATAAAGTACAAGAAATTTAAGAAATGCTACCTAGTAGGAGTAAATATGCAGTTGCCCTGGATGGAGTTCCAGAATATAAAGATTAAAAAAGTCAACAAACTGTTGAAGGGAAAAAAAGTTCAAATATTCAGATTACTTTGCACTATTTATCAAGTAAATACAGGTTTGAAATTTTTATGTCAAATTCACTCCATGATGCAATATAGGAAAATATGATTGTGTATATATTTTTTAGTCTATTCTAAACTGTTAGTACTTTGTGGAATAGTTGGTAGAAGTTGGAGCAGAGTATAAAAACTGAATATTGCAGCTAGATAAATCACAGAGTCATAAAAATTTGAAACAACTTACTAAGATTCTTACTTGGAGCAAAAGGCAACATTTCAGGCTCATAATGCCCCAGAAAATTGCATTTGTCTTACTAATGTGACAGCAATTGAAACACAACAATGCCAAAGATCAGACTTGGAAAAAAATTTTTGCTGTTTTGTTCAAGGTAATACAAATAATTTGACTCAACTTTATTTGCTCTTTCTGAGGTTCTCATATTTCCCATCTACTTTTGATTTATAAATATTATTATGCTCCTAGTTCACCCTTGGCCAATTTTTTATTTATATTTATTTCTATATGATCTCATTTAGCTTCATGGCTTTAAATAACATGATTATGCCAATGCTTTCCAAATCGCTCTCTAAATCTGAACTTCTCTGACTCCAGACTCATATATACAACTACAGAATTTCCTGTGATAGAACCACATGAAATCGATGACATTGACTGTTTCTAGCCAGAAACAAAGAAGAAGAATTTCATATGGTTCAATTTAATCAATATATTCACTTGGGTGGTATATAGTAATCTCATATTTAACATTTCCAAATTATAATTCATGATTCCCTGTCACCACTTCCCTTAACTTCTTGTCAAAACTAGTTGCAATCCTGACTTTTCATTTTAGTAAATGGCAAGACACTTCACACTACTGCTCACAATCAAAATCAAAGAGAGTTTCTTGATTTGTTTTTTCCTCTGAATTCAGTATCTTAATAAATTCTATTTTTTTGTACTTCCAATATTTTCTGTAGCCACTTCTTCCCATCTCTAAGAATAAAATCCAGGTGAAGTCACCATCATGTCTTGTGTCAGTTACTGCCATGTTCTGCTGGTTAGTCTCTCTGTTTCCATAATTGGAACACTTTTAAAGGGTCCATTCTAGTTATAAAAGAGTAAACTTTCTTTAAAAATACAGGAAATCAAAAATTCCCTTGAAAATATCAAAGGCAGATTAGACATGCAGAAGATTGAATTTCAGACGTAGAAGCTAGAACCTCTGACCTAGAAAAATTCACCAAAAGAACTGAGAAAATAATCAAAAAAATGAGAATAACATTTGAGTAATATTACTTGCTATTAAGTACCCAAACATCTGGGTCATTGATATCTCAGAAGGTGAAGAAATTAATAAGGGCATTGATAATTTATTCCATGAAATCCTGGAAGAAAACTTTCTAAACCTAAAGAGGCACTCAAATACACAGACCCAAGAAATACAAAGGACCCCACATAAAATAAATCCAAGAAGATCTTCCCCCAGGCACATCATAGTCAGATTGACCAAACCCACAGACAGAGACAAGATACTAAATTTGGCAAGAGAGAAACATCAAGTTACTTTCAATGGATATCCCAAAGGGCTAAGCTCGGACTTCTCATCAGAAAACAATGCAAGCAAGGAAAGAAGGAATAATAATTCAAAGTGTTAAGTGAAAAAAATTTCAATAAAAAATACTATACCCAGCAAGATTATCTTTCATATGGGAAAAAAGGACAGAAACATTATCGGATATAAAAACAAAAACAAAACAAAACAAAACAAAAAACCTGAAATAATTTACAAACACAAGACCAGCTCTCCAAGAAATACTAAAGGAAATTCTACACCAGGAAAACTAAAGTCAGTCACACTGAACTAAGAGTACAAAGATCAAGGGAATGGCCAGCCTAATGGTAGGGACAAGTCCATAGTTGACTGTTAACTTCCAGAGTTTAAATGGAAAGGTCAGGCCACAGTAACACTGAAAATTCAATAAAAGAGATATTAATTACATGAGTCTGAACTTGTGAAATAGATTTTTTTTTTACTTTAGACTAAAACATTACTGATTTTCTTCAATGCTTTGATTTCCATACTATCTTTGTTTTTGTTTCTTTGTTTGTTTGTTTTGCTTTGTTTTTAGTGTTCATTATATGGCATGTGTGCTCTCCAGAGAGAGATGGGGGGAGTGAAGAACCACACCCCCTAGAGGATAGGCATGACACAATCCCTTCTCCTCCACTCTCCTCTCAGGATTTTGTGCACACATGTAAATGCACCTGGCATGATTTTCAAGCCACCAGGTTTTGGCCTTAAACTGCACAGTTGGCCATGTGGAACCCACCCACCTTAAACTCCATGCCACCTGCAAGGTCCTATAATATTATCAAAGGGGCTGGCAGGTGGTATGGTGGTTAAGGGTGCTGGACTCCTGCCTGGCCAACTGTGGTTTGAGTCCCAGACCTGGCGAGTTGCTTTCTCACTTTCTCTCTCTCTCTCTCCCTCTGTCCCACTCTGGTCAAATTAAAATAAGTAAATAAATAAATAAATAAAGCGAAATAAAGTAATTTTAAAAAAAATACTATCTCAGTTCAGCATAGAAAATAGGCATGAATATAGTATTGCATAATAGAAAATATGCATGTATGTATATATAAATTTTATCAGAAATACGTAAATATGCATATATAAACATTTTCCATCATATTGATATATGACTTTTAATTGTATATTGTCCTTTGTGAAAAAAAAAATAGAATCTAAGATTCAGATAAACTTACAGTAATCTGGACAGGAAGGTATTTTCATAAAGATAAGCATATTGACCAGTGGAATAAAATAGAGGGTCCATAGAGAGATAAAGTTACTCATATACATATGGTTAACCAATGTTTTCTTTTTTTAATGGTAAGAAAGTCTTTTTATTTATTTATTTATTTTTGAGAAGGAAATTGAAAAAATCACACCCCTGAAAGAATGGCTATGCTGTAATACCTCATTCTTTTATCAAGATTTTGGGTTCTCACTCACATGTACCCAGCTCAATTTGAAAATTGAGCTGCTGGGTCCAAGACTTGAACCACAGTAGGCCATATTGTAGTTCAGTGCCTTAGCTACTTCACCGCCTATTGACTTCTAGTTAACCATTTTTTAATGAATGGATCAAAATAATTTAATGCATAATGAATAATCTTTTCAAATAGCCAAAAAGCAAAGTATAAAATGAAGATACTATTACAGTTACTTTAACAAGATTAAAATATTTTTTTCTTCAAAGAACACTATTGAGAATACAATTTTTAAAAGCTGTAAACTGAGAGAAAAAAATATTGATCAAAATCAGATTTCAATAGAACTTTAAGAGAAAAATTACCGCAAATTACAGAAAACAGAAGTTTCTAAGGTTGGGAGAAGTATTGTCCTTTAATACAAGAATGATAGAAAAGCCCCTAACAGATAAAAGTAAGATGTAGATGGAGACTTAAAGTGAGAGGAGCAATAGAAATTCGTGAAAATAGGGTTATAGGCAGAAATATCATAAAGAATGAAATCCTCAATGCAAGAACAGGTTGCTGTGTCTGAGACCACTGATCCTTAACTTTCACAGCATCATGAACAAGAGACGAAATAGAGGTTTATAAACCACACGTAAGCAACAAATCAAGTTAGACCATGAAAATCTATCTTTGATAAATAAATCAATATAATGATCGCAATCTTTGGAACACTAAATTCCTAATAGGAGTATCTGTGGGGAAGACGGCTTTTAAGGCTACACAACTATCTGGTGATGAACTCTCTTTTTCTACTCTGGAGTTATATACCACACACAGTAAACCAAACAGGCTTGTCGATATTCAACTTGCACTGTCACTTTATGAATACAGCCTTTGGCCACTCTTCAAGGCGAAAGATTACACCCTAGCAAAACCATCCATGAGAGGATGATCCAGGGATGATATTTGTACAGGCCGTAGAACTGGAGTCAGGGCCTTTTTAGTAGAGAACTGTGGGACTGCAGATCTCTGAAGCATGATCTTTTATGAGCATGTGTGTTGGTACATTCTCTTCCTTCAAAGACTCCCCTTTAGGGAGAGAAGTGCAGTTGGAGGACAGCTAGACTGGTACCATTAAAATATTCAGCTCAGATCAATGGATCTTTTTTACTTGGTCTATGACATTAGTAGTTTGAGAACTACCCAGGAGGCCATTATAGCTGGAGTAGAGTGAGCAAGAAATAATGTGGTAGATAAAGTCAGAAAGTTCACCTGGGGAAGTGTTAAGAAGTACAATTCCCTGAAGTAAAAAGTATAAAATTAAAAAAAAAAGAAGTACAATTCTCAGAAATTCTGATTCATTTGCTCTGAGTTAAGATCTAGTCATTGGCAATTTTAAAAGAGTGACACAGGTGACTTTAATTCAGAGCCGAGATTGAAAAACACATAGATAAGCACTTCAGCTTTCTCTCTGGGAAGGGAAACACTCAGGAGACTTTTGAACAGAAGTATCACAAAATTATTTACATTTTAAAATAATTAAAATAGCAGAAATATGGAGAATAGTCTCTAGGGAGTACATAACAGCTGTAGAGAGCTCCTCAATTAGAAGGTTACTAAAAATAATGCTGGAAAGAGATAACAGCATATTAGACCAAGATTGAATAACTAATAGACATTTAGATGATACTGACACAGAAGTCTAAAATTCAGAGGCTCCCCAATATACACACATACATATATATAAATATATACACACACACCTATGTGTGTGTGTGAAATAATTTTGATATGAAAAATGTTTTGATACAGTCCATCTTCAAGTAAGTTTAGTCTCAGATTTTCAACAATAAATTATATACCAGTAAAGAATAATTGAATACTCACTTGTTTGCAAATATCGGCAATAGCCACAGCAATACTTAAATATTAAATAAGAGTGACATCTCATATTTGTATATTAGTGTTTATACTACCTCTAGATAAAGTATAAATTAAGCTCTAAGTTACTAAGTTAAGAAAAAAGAAATCATGGGAACCAGCAGTTAGCGTAATGGCTATTTTGCTGGAGTCCCACGTAGTCAACCGTGGTTCGCGTCCCGGACCCAGTGGCTTAAAACTCACACCGGGTGCGTGTGCGTGCGTGCCCAAGATCCCGAGAGGAGAATGGAGGAGAAGGGATTGCAGCGTGACCATCCCCTCTGGGGGGTGATTTCTCGCTTTCTGTCTCTCTGTCTCT
>NW_006198747.1:142875-166330 GCF_000334495.1 Tupaia belangeri chinensis
CAAAAAAAAAAAAAAATCATTACACATGAAAGAGCTTCAAGTGGTTCCTCATTACCATTTACAACTCAATTAAGTTAATGTTTTAAATAACTAAAACTAATCAACATGTTGACATAAAACAAGTTTGTCAGATAATAAAAAAAAAACTGTACTCTTTCTGAAACTACCTTTGAACTAGTGAAAACATACTTTTTAGATAAATCAGCTTTAAGTCATTTATTTCAGTACACATTAGAAATACTATTAACTTCTAAGGACTTTATCACAAGAAAAAGTATGAACTTATTACATTGAGGAAAGACCTAGGGCAGGGGGAGTGGGGAGGTTAGGTTAGAAAGCAAAGGTGAGGTTTGATACTTCTAAAAATGCAATAGCTGATATTATAAATTGGCATACATGTTTCTCTCAGTTTCCAGACTCATGTGTTATTCTTGTTTTATGGATACAAAGTACATGCACTGTCAGATCAAAATCTGAAGAAAGTTAATATAAAATATTTTAATTCTTTTTTTTTTGGAGAGATTTTTCACTGTAGGGCGCGTGCGCTCGCCAGACAGACAGAGAGAGACATAAAGACAGAAAGCGAGAAATCACCCCCCAGGGGGGATGGTCACGCCGCAATCCCTTCTCCTCCATTCTCCTCTCGGGATCTTGGGCACGCACGCACACGCGCCCGGCGTGAGTTTTAAGCCACCGGGTCCAGGACATGAATCGCGGTCGACTACGTGGGAATCCAGCGACACAGCCATTACGCTAACTGCTGGTTCCCTTAATTCATTTTTTTAGAGGTTTTTGTCCTAGAGTGTGTGTGCTCGCTGAAGAGAGAGAAAAGCAGAGAGAACGAGACAGTGAGAGGGAAAGTGAGAACACCCCCTAGGGGCATGGACACACCGTTATCCCTTCTCCTCCATTTTCCTCTCTAGGTTTTGGGCATATACTCACATGCGCCCAGCCGGATTTTCAAGCCAGTGGGTATGGGACTCAAACTGTTGTCAGCCATGTGGGAGTCCAACAATGTAACTACTATGCCATCTGCTGGCCCATTAATTCATATTTTTATAAACCCTTTTTTTTTTTTTTTGAGAGAGATTTTTAAGTCTGATGTCTGATGTGTTCATGGGAGAGTCAGAGAGACAGAAAGTGAGAAATCACCTCCCAAAGGGGATGACCACACTGCAATCCCTGCTTCTCCATTCTCCTCAGGGATTTGAGCAAGTACACACAGACACACCCAGCAAGAGTTTCAAGCTACCAGGTCTGAGATTTGAACTTCAGTTGGCCACGTGGGAGCCCAGCTCCTTAACTACTACTCCACTTGCTGGCCCCTTTAAGTCCATTTGCATTTTAATGTCCTCCTAGTCACTCTACTGGTAAGGATAAGATTCCTGGTCTAAGATTATGAAGATGACTGCGTATGTGAAACTCAACACTGAATAGATGAAATTTATAGTTTTGTACTCACAAATACTTCACAGTCCTATGGAGGAGAACATCACAAGTCTTTCAGGGCATTGTGGCAGTGGCATTTGGACATAGAGTGAACGAATAGGGGACTATAAGAAACAGCCTTTGTTGGATCAAGAGGGTGATGTGCACCCTCAGTTTCCTTGGAAGAATATGATTGTCTTATTTGCATATATGGATAAATATAAACCACATCTGGTTACTGTAAAAAAATGGTTTAACTACATGACTTTATCTGTGGGAACAGAGACGAGCGAAAGTCTTGTGGTTAGATAATTTGCATTCCTTCTCATTTAACCAAATGTTAAGGCAACATGTTATTCATTTTAAGCGTCACACCACAAGTTAAAAGATACTGGCACACACAGAGAAATAGAGACAGAGTGAAAGATGGAGAGAGAGAAGAGGAAACTTTGGTGGCTTTTTTATATCCTCTGTAAGAACACAATCTTGGTAGCCATACATGATGCAGACAGGTGGCAGAGCTGCCAGGCCAACAAGGAGACACATGAACAAGAAATCAATGCCTAATATTGTATATCTCTTACTTTTTTTTTTTTAGTAATGTTTTATTATTCAACAGAATCGTACTAATACAGTAATCATTAAAGTGCATAAGTTTTTGGAACAGTAATAAAAATAAGAGTGCAAAAATATGGATTTCTGATGACGTGGATTTAATTTTTATGAAGAATGAACATCTCTGGAACCAGCAGTTAGCGTAATGGCTATGTTGCTGGACTCCCATGTAGTCGAC
This sequence comes from Tupaia belangeri chinensis, assembly GCF_000334495.1. NCBI lineage: Eukaryota > Metazoa > Chordata > Mammalia > Scandentia > Tupaiidae > Tupaia > Tupaia belangeri. The sequence continues at coordinate 145,097 of NW_006198747.1, forward strand.
CGCGGTTGGCGTCCCGGACCCGGTGGCTTAAAACTCACGCCGGGTGCGTGTGCGTGCGTGCCCAAGATCCCGAGAGGAGAATGGAGGAAAAGGGATTGTGTTGTGACCATTCCCCCTGGGGGGTGATTTCTCGCTTTCTATCTCTCTGTCTCTCTCTATCTGGCGAGCACACGCTCCCTATAAGTGAAAACCTTTCCAAAAAAGAAAAAAGAACACCTCTGACTAACTCTTACTCTTGGAGATGTGAAAACTCCACACCATTATAATCTCCTATTATGTTCGAATTTTTAATAGAGTTTGGTGCCGTTTGAGGCATTTAATTATATGCACATTGCTTTGTAAATTTAACAAAATCTCCGTGTATAATTCTAAAAAAAATCCTCAAATGGCTTCTGTTGACTCTTCAGGGTGATACTAATATGTTTATTAGTCAGGGTTCGCCAGAAAAACAAAAACTTAGGGTGAATAAATGAATAATAGATAAAACAGACAGATGATAGGATAGGTAGGTTGACAAATAGATGTTAAGGTATTATTTCACAAAATTAAAAGGCAAGAAAGAACTGATAATGTAGTTGTAGTCCAATGGTTGGCAAGCTCAATATTCAAAAACAGCCAATGTTTCATTTCTCAGTTAAGGGAAAGAAAAAAGGCAATGTTCCCTTTCAAAATCTATTAGTCAACAAGAGTTCTTTCTAACTCAGGAGAGAGAGTAAACAATTTTATTGTTAGTAATACATGGATGATTGGTATTTTTATCTTTTATTGACATGTGCTTTTTTTTTTTTAATTGACCATAATAATAAACAATAAAATTGGGACCAGCAGAGGGCACAATAGTTATGCCATTAGACTCCCACATATTCGACTATGGTTTGAGTCCTGGACTCAGCACCTTAAAACTCATGCTGGGTACATGCATGTGCATGCCAAAATCCCAAAAGAAGAATGGAGGAGAAGGGATTGCAGCATGGTCATCTCCCTGGAGAGTTATTTTTCACTTTCTGTCTCTCTGGTTAGCCTATGTACCCTATAGCAAACATATCTCTCAAAAATTAAAAAAAAAGTAAAAAAAAAATGTAATATGTTATCAGTCTTTTCATAAACAGAAGTCAAAATCATAATTTCAGACTTAATTTTACATGGACGTCAATAGAAACAAAACTTCTACCTCTGTGACTAGCAAATGGCATAGTGGTTATGGATTCCCATGTGTCCAACAGCAGTTTGAATCTCAGACCTGGCAGCTTAAAACTCATGCCACGTGCATGTGCATGTGTGCATGCCCAAGATCCGGGGAGGAGAATGGAGGAGAAGAGGCTGTGGTGTGGCTCTCCTTCCTGGGGGTGATTTCTTGCATTCTGTCTCTCCATCTCTCTCTGTCTCTCCAGTGCGTGCATGTGCCCTATACCAAAAGGCACCTCTAAATCTGACGTCTAAATATGTTTTGCTCAAATATTATCTTCTAATGCGATGAAGAAATATTATCTTCTAATGCAACTGACACCAGTAAGTTTAATTTGATCATTTCTATAACAATTGTATTGAAATAATAAAGGTATTTATTCTGTAATGAAAATAACGTCAGTGTTTATGAAAAGTAGCTAGACAAACCACTTAAATAATTTAAAGTGATAAGATGGTAAGTGTCTTATATTTTCAACAAATGAACATGTTCCTTTAGAATTTTTAGTAAATCTTCACAAGTAACCCAGGGGAAAGTTTTATTTTAAGGAAGCAGTCTTAGAATTAGCAAAATTGTATTTATTTAGAACTGTACAAAAACAACTGAGGTGGATTATTTCCTTAATTGGTGTTTAGACTCCATTTCCCTGTGACTAAACCTTCTCATATTTTAATGTGTCACAAAAATTTCCTTCAATAATGTTAAGTACTAAGGAAATGGAATAGAATAATATAGACTATGTCCTAGTGTAGCTTAAAGTTCAGGTGGAATGATTGCAGTAGGCAGACAATTTTTATATATTTAACTTATTTGATAAGTGGTTACTAACCCAAAGGAGTCATGTGAGACTTTCTGGTAAAATAAGAAAGAGAGAGAGAGAGGGAGAGAGAGCGCAAGAGAACATGATTGCATATTTAGGCAGGAAGGGGAGTGAAGGATGAAAACTGTTTTAGAAGAGGGCAAAGGAGTTATAGTAGAGAAGAATTTGGCAAGATGAAGGAACTGAAAGAGAAATCTGCCAGAATTCAGAGAGATCAGGGCCCAATCATGAAGGATTTTGTAATCCAGTAGAGACATAAGTCTTGATAAACTACAAGTATTAGACCTTTCACGATTAAAGCAGAATTTCAAAAAGACAACTTAAACTGTCTGTAAAAAAAGTTTGGGAAATTTGGGTTTAGACACAGGAGACCAATGGGAAATATAATTCAATTGACAGAAGTTGGGTTAGGCTGAACAGCTGGAAAATAATGGATTCAAAAACTATTCATAACGTATAATAAATACATTCGAGAGTAAATTCAATTAAAAAAAGTAGAGACTCAGGTTTATGTGACAAGGTGACTGTTATTCTTATTTCCTTAAAATTATGTTTGGGACTGATAGATTATTGGGAATAAATGTTTCTTAAAATTTATTTTTAAGTTTTTTTGCCATAGAATGCAAGTGCTTAACAGAGAGAGAGAGACTGAAAAGGAAAGTGAGCAATCACCTCCAGGGGAGATGGCCAAACAACAATCCCTTCTCCACACTCCTCCTGGAATTTTAAGCAAGCATGCACATGAACCTGGTATGATTTTCAAGCCGCCAACTCTGGGATTCTAACCATGGTTGATCAATGTGGGAGTCCAGTGCCTTAAACACTACGCCACCTACTGGTCCCATTTTCAAGATTTTAAATTGTAGGGACCAGCAGTTAGCATAATGGCTATGTCACTGGACCCCACGTAGTTGACCGCTGTTCAAGTCCCAGACCAGGTGGCTTAAATTCACGCTGGGCACGTGTGCGTGTGTGCTGAAGATCCCGAGAGGAGAAGGGATTGCGGCGTGGTCATCCCCCTTGGGGGGTGATTTATCGCTTTCCGTCTCTCTATCTTTCTGGTGAGCACACACCCCCCTATAGCAAAAACCTCTCCAAAAAAAGAAAGAAAAAAAAAGATTTTAAATTGTATTATTCTGTTTTAGTTAATAAGTGGATTAATAACAGATGATTAATACTTGATTAAAAAACACACTAAAATATTTTTAAATAAAATATGTAACGGGCTAGCCTCATAGCCTGTCCTGACCGGCGGAACAGTCAAATAGGTTCTCTGGACTCGCGGGACACTCGAATAGGTTCTCTGGGGAAGGGAGTGAGAAATGGGACAAACACATTGCGCACACAATACGAGTTGCTAATTAAGTCTTCTTTTTCCTCTTCTTCTTCTGTTTATTGAGGAGAAATGGTGAGTTATATACAGCTGGTGGGCACCAATTGGTTGGTTGCCCGAAATGCAAATGAGATAAAACAGCATAAACCAATCATTAATGTGGGTAAATCTCTCCCATTGCCTAGAAACCCAACCACTTCCAGGGAAAACGGTTAGTCACATGATTTTTAAAAAACAGTTTGCTCAGTGAGAAAGTAAAGCCTAATGATTTCCAAAATGGTGGATAACTCAAGATGGCAAATAGCTCAAAATGGCTTTTGTATACAGTGCCCGCCACAATAGCCTAGTGGTTAGGGTGATCACATGGCCCATCACAGTTCGATTTCCAGACCCAGCAGCTTTAAATACATGCCAGCCCAAAGTTCTGACAGGATGGAGGAATGGTGAAGAAAAGATTGCAGAGTGATTAATCATCATTAGGGGGTGCTTTCTCCCTTTCTCTGTCTCTCCCTTTCTCTCCAGTGAATACACACACTCTTTAGCAATTAAAAATAATTGAAATAGTTAATAATTTAGTTAGTTGTAAAAAATTAAAATAGATTGTGTATATGTACATATAATCACCTTAATTTTATTGTTATAATCTTGTAGTACAATAAAGAATAGGACCATATTCATAATTTTTTAATTAACCGATTTATTTTACATTCTTTCATTGAACAGCATCACAGCATACAAAATATAACTTCACATCCAGAATATACTGTAAAGTGGCTTAAGCATACATGTTATCAACAAGTAATTTTCCCTTTCTTGTTTCTTGTATATATATATCCCCCCCATTTCTTACTTTCCACCCTTTCCCACCCTCCTCCCTCCTTGTTTCTGATATCTGCAGTTGCTTTCCATTCCTTTTAAATGTTTTCTTACATTTCATTGATTCACAAAGTATCTTAATTAATCTAAATAGTTTCAATACCAAGTTTAGCTGATATATACATATCTGTGAACACATATTGACTTTAGGCATGAAACTGTGGGTAGAATGAATATACTATTAAGTAGCACCCAGCTGAGGCTATATAGCTTACTGTGGTCATTACATAGGAATTTTTTTAATGTTGATAAAGTCAGTTTTAGCTTTAATAAATCAAAATAAAAATATTAATAGAACTTTACTTAAGACTTAAAGCTAGGAAGCAGATTAGGATTCTGTTTGAATAAATAGTAGGTACATGGACCTGACCACAACTCAAGAGAAGACAAAAATCCTTAATTCTGGAAAACAAAGCATAAAAGAAAATCAGTGATATTTTAGTCAAAAGCCATAAAATTCTATTTCACCCATTCAGACTCATATACTTAATCTAACTTCTGTTGTGGTCTGATCTTTCCATTTAAATTCTGGAAGATAATATTGAACTCTGGAACTTGTCCCTATCATTAAGCTAGCCATTTTATTTGTTGTTTTTGAACTCTTATTTCTGTGTGTCTGACTTTAGCTTTACTGAGATAGCACTCCCTTCAGAACTTCTTAGAGAACTGGTCTTACATTCTTTAATAAATTCTTTCAGGTCAATAGATTCTTTCAGGTTGTGTTTATCTGAGAATATTCTTGTCTTATCTTCCCATATGAAGCATAATCCTGCAAGATATAGCATTCTTAGTTGAAATTGTTTTTCAATCAACACTTTGAGTATATATTTCCCATTCTTTCCTAGCTTGCATTGTTTCTGATAAGATGTCTTCTGTTAGCCTGATGGGATACCCTTTGTAGGTAATTTGATGTTTCTCTCTTGCCAATCTTAGTATCTTATCTTTGTCTATGGTTTTGGTCAATTTGGCTATGTGTCTTAGAGAAGATCTTCTTGAGTTTATCCTATTTGGGATCTTTTGTATTTCTTGGATCTGGGTCTTTGAATGTCTCTCTAGGTTTGGAAAGTTTTCTTCCAGGATTTCATGGAATAGATTATCAATGCCCTTATTAGTCTCTTCTCTTTCTGGGATACCAATTATCTGGATTTTTGGACCTTTAATGGTATCTAGTATTTCTCGTATATTATTCTCATTTTGGGGTGCTATTTCTCAGTCTTTATGGTGGATTTACTAGTCCAGTGATTCTATCTTCTACATCTTAGATTCGATTTTCTGTATGATCTAGTCTGCTTTTACTACTTTTAGGGGACATTTTGACATCTTGTATTATAGCCTTCATCTCCAACAATTCCATTTGTTTCTTGTTTATGTTGTCTATTTTCCTCTTTCAGCTCTCACAAGAACTCCCTTACCTCCTGGAACTCATCGGCTCTTTACTTCTGGAGTTCATTGTCTCTCTTCTCTTTCATCTCTGTTAGCTTTGTCACTATGAATATTCTAAATTCTTTAACAGACATTTCTGTGATTTCCATTGTACTGTCAGTGTGACTTTTTAACAGAATATCTTCCTTTCTTATTCCCTAAAAGCAGTAGATCTCAGCCCTTATGGTGGACTCAGTCTTCTACTAAAGGCCTGCCCTTTTTGCCTCTCCTGGGTGACTTCTCAGCAGAACATCTTCATTTCTTATTCCTTGAAAACACTAGCTCTCAACTCTCATGGTGGACTCCCATTTCATAACTTAATATAAAATATATGTTTAATTATTTTCATGGCTTTACTCTTAAATACCATATTCTTCCTCCTATACATTCTCATATAAACATTTTAAAAATTGGATATCTGAACAAATATTACCTTCTATTTCAGAAAGTGTGGTAATTATAGAATATACTATAGTTATTGTACATAATTTAGAGTTAGTAGGGAAGAACAAACTGGTCATTTTCTACCACCCTAGTTGAAGAAAAACCATAGTCATATAGCTTTATTTTTGTTTACTACATAAAGCACTAGTTTTGATTAGTAATTATATCTAAACTTTTTTCAGAGGTTTTTGCTATAGGGTGCGTGCCCTCATCAGAAAGACTGAGAGAGAGAGAGACAGAAAGTGAGAAATCACCCACCCAGGGGGAATGGCCATGCCACAATCCCTTCTTCTCCAATGTCCTCTTGGGATCTAGGGCACCTACACACACAGACACACTCACCCGGCATGAGTTTAAGCCACCGGATCTGGGACTTAAACCACGGTTGACTACTTGGGAGTTCAGAAACATAGCCATTATGTCAATTTCTGGTCCCCTAAAATTTTAAGTGTGTACAAGAAATGAGGTAAGAAACAGTGAGTTAAAGAGCCATGGCATGTTTGAGAACACTACAGGTTAAACAATATTGTGTTCTATTAAGAGACAGACTAAAATCAATTTAGCACAAAACTGGTCTAGGGCTGATTATTCAAAAGTATTGATGAATATGATTAACATCTCAGTTCACAGTGGTTCTCAGAATAGCAGGGAAACAAAGCATTTATCTTTTCATTCCAGGAAAATTTGAAAAAGATGGTGAAAAGAGAAGCATTAGACTTAAGTTGAAAAATAAAACATGGGAAGGTTATCAATTTTTTTACTGGAGAAAAAATTTATCAAAAGAAATAAAAACGTATATAATACCTGAGTGGGAAATTACTTTCAAAATATGCTTTATGATAACCAGGTCAGGTCAAGGCTCATAGCTCATCCTCTTCATTTAGTTGAAGATTGGTGAATAAGAATCAAAGTGTAGAGGAACGTAGAAAAAAAAAAGTGTTTTTACAAAGTAAGCACACTCAACTGTGGACATGTGTGCACCTGACTTATTTCTAATCCATTGAGTATGGTATTCAAACCACTCAGTTGATCATGTGGGATCCAGCTGCTTTAACTGTGTCACCTACTAGCTCTGACCTCTTGTGTTTTACTATTTGTTTTGGTTTGGTTTTAACTACCAAATTTTATTATTTTGGACTACATACATGTAAGTGCATACAGTAGTGTATGTCTAGTTTAAGTAAAATATTATAGAATTTACAAATTGAATTACAAATATTCTATTGTCTTTAGTGAGTATAGCATAAAGATTTAAGTTTCAAGTATGTCAAGATTAAATTATACGAGGCTACTTATGAAAAAAATTAGAGTAACTTTTAATGAGTTGAAGTCTCCTTTATATATTTTACTATGTTATTTATAGTTAAGTAAACATGGATTATAGTTGTATGAGATCTATTTATTCTGTTTTTCATTTCTATTAAATTAATATACCAAATCCCAAAATGTTACACTTAGCTGAAGAGACAATATACTTTTTTTTTTTTTTTAAGAGAGATTTTAGCTGTAGAGCATGTGTGCTTTCCAAAGAGACAAAGAAACAGAAAGCAAGAACTCACCCCCCAGGGGACACGGCCACACCACAATCCCTTCTCCTCCATTCTCCTCTCTGGATTTTGGACATGCATGAATACATGCCCAACATGAGTTTCAAGCCTCTGGGTCTGGGACTTGAACTGCAGCTGGCCATGTGGGAGTCCAACCACATTAAACACCTCACCATCTGCCAGCCCCAAGATAATATATTTTTAATCACACAGAAGAAATAAAATATATTTTAAAAGGTAAATAATAAGCTCTATGGAATCAAGGACACTGGTTTTATTTGTTCCCAAATGCAACTTTCCTTGTGTCCCTGTTGAACTTCCCCTTGCTATTGGATAACAGTTTAGTATCCTCAACTGGACTGGTGTGAAGTGTACTCTTGTTGGGTAAATTCAACAAGCAAAGTGATGTATAACATTTTCTTAAAATGCCATTTGGTCTAATTTCATGTTTTTCTTACAAATTTTGGCTGTTAGAACAATCTCATTTTATATTCTAAATTTTTTTTTTACAAAATTTCAATCTCTGCCTCATTTTAGAGGTTGATTCCTTTTCTCTTTTCTGACAAGCTCGAGCTGCTGAAAGAAGGGTATGTGTGTGTGGGCACATATGTGCACACATGGGTCTGTGTGTGTGTGTGTGCTTGTGTGTGGTGTGAGACTTGGAGACTGGAATAGGAAGCATAGCTTTCTTTGAGTCCTTTTGCAATATTGCTCTTATTTGAGCTAACTCATCTTGGGTTAGAAGCAGGAAAGAGGCATAAAGAAAGCGCATGTATCTTTCTGAGAACTGTGGAGATGATATGAAGTCTCCTCAGCTTGGCTCTGGTCTTACTTGATTCTTTCTACTTCTGGTGGCCTCTGCCAAGGTTTTCATCTCCATAAACCCTCAATGCTACCTGATTTCTCCTTTTTTTTTTTTTTTTTTAATTGTCTTCTCTGACACCATGTTCTTTAAGTTTACCTGCTAACTCTTACTCATTTGTAATTTCCTTGGATGCATCCTATTTTTTTTCTCTACTTTTACATGCTGAAATGACACAGACCTCAAATTTTGTCTCTCCTGTATCTATATTTACTGATAGGTGCCCCGTGAGGCATGAATTTTTTACCATGAACCTTAAAAATATTTAAAAATAAATAGCATGACCATTTACCAGTTTTTGCAACATCTTGAAGTCTACCATGACTTATTTTCCTTCCAACATATATTTATTCAACAAACCCAAGATTCTACTTCTGAAACATATTCTTCTTGAGATATTTCTCTCTTTTTTTTTTTTTTTTTTTTTTAATAAATCATCCAGTATCAGGTATTTCTATAAGCAACACAGTAATAGATCAAAACACACACCTACAATAATGTTGGATGTATAAATTAGGCACAGTAAGAGATTAACAGAAATAACAAGAAAACAGAAAAACTATAACAGTATACTGTAACAAAGCTTATATGGTCTCTCACTCTTTTTCTCTTGCTTTAAAGCAAGAGAAATATTTAAAGCAGTATCTCTCTCAAAATGTTGAACCACAATAGAATGTGGTTAACTAAGACCACAAATATTAAAACTCAGATAAAGGAGTAACTACTGTATATTTTATTTGATAAATACTTCTTAAACATCATTAAAATATTTAATTATATGTTTAATTAACATTTAATTATATTTCAGTAAATTTTAAATAATTCTTACTGTGTACTAATTATAATTAATAACTACACCTCTCTGTGTATAAGTATGTATACATGCATTTCCTTAATAGTTTTTCTATGAATTTTCCTTTTCATCTCTAGTAACTATGGTTATAAAACATAGTTCAAATATTATGAATTTTATAATATTATGAATTTTACAATACAATAACCATGATATAATTAACACTTGAGGCAGTGCAGTGAGTAAAAGGGAGAAAGTGCCAAACTGGTTATTTTCAGAAAACTTTTGTAAGTATAGATTTTGCCTACAATTTTAAAAGTTTAAAAATAAAAACTGAAATCTATAATGATTTTTATAATCCCGATGTTAGAGAGTTTTACAGAATTACATTCTGATATTCATAAATTCCCACAAAGTAAAAAGAATGTTTTACTTACCTAGATTGAAATCCTGTCTCCTGAGTCCTTTTTTCTTTCAAAGGGGCACAGTAGCATTGCCAGAATTACAAGATGATTGGCAATGGAACTGTCCCCTCCACTGAAAGGTAAAGCCTACTCTGGGCAAAGCTGCAGGCTGATCTCTAGAGTCACCCACAATCCCACAAGATGGTGGCAGTAGTACATTTCCCATAAGTGGAGTAACTTGTGTGACAGTACAATCTAAATGGCTCAGCAGAGTTCCATCCATCTTTGTCAGACTGCTCACCAAGATTCAAATAACATGGATGCTCAATCTCATTCAGATATCATTTTATTGTCGAAAAACACATACTTGTATGTTAACAGTGATTTAGGTTTTATGGGAGTCCAGCGACATAGCCATTACGCTAACTGCTGGTCCCTTTCTTGAGATATTTCTTTATTTTGTTATACCACATTCTCTTTTGATATTAAATATCTAATTGCTCATTTTCAATCTTCCAAGAAATTTTTATTCCTCTTCTGCTAGTTTAATACTTGATGCTTCTTGAAATGCTATTTTTGTTACTCTTTAATTATTACTTCATATATACTTCTTCTGTTGTTTCATCATGTCAAATAATAACAACATTTGATAATCCCTAAATCTACATCTCCCTGCCAACATAATGTTCACATTATATCTATGTACCTTGGGGTGATTGTCTTGCCTATTTCTTAGATCCGTATAATGATGCAATATTTAAAATTTGAGTAAATGAATAAATAAATGAATAAATAAAATTTCCTTGCTCCTAAATTGTTTATATATTATTAATATTTAATGAAAACTTTATATTATTACACACAAACACTAACCTTTTATATTCTTATTTTATGAATTCGACTTAAAGTCATTTCAGGCACAACTTTTCCTTTATTCCCTAATGGTCATTTGTATTGAATGTCTTCCTCAAAACAAATTTGTTTTACAAATATTAAAATTATTCTGAAGTGCAATCACTTGATTTAGGCATTTAAATGTTACACTGTGAGGTATGTGTTAAATAATCATCCAATGAGTCAGTCTGCATTGCTTGTCCTTTATTTTATACTTCTCCACTGGGCTGTTTGTGAAATCCCGCAGAGAGAGGGTTTGGTGGCTGTATATCACTAACTTTCCTCACAGCCTTGTCAGTTCAATTTTTCATCTTTCTGCTTTCATCTTCTTTCATCTCTGCGAAATTGCCATAGGCTACAGATCTTGAATCAAATTGATCTGAAATTCAAACATAACAAAAATGGGAATTGATGAATGGAAATTAATTTCAGCCATCAATTCAGTTCTTAAGCAAATAAATTCTAAAAGTTGTAGAACATCAACACTTATGCTTGTGGTTACAGGAGTAACAAGATGAATATAATAATGAATTGCAGCTAATTAGTGTCTACATTAAACTCGTTGAGTATAGTAGTTGTTCAAGATATCCAATGATTTAAGTAATTTCTGTCCTTCAATGATTTACTTTACCTACTGAAGGTGTCAAATAAAAGTCATTGAGTCGATTTCAGTGTTGTTATTAAAGTAGAATATGAGATACATGTTATAAAATGAGAGTTGACTAATGGGCATCAAAATCGAACATGTAGTTTAGTGTATTTTCTCACCCCTTTGGTGCATCAAAAATACTGCATTTCTGAGTGAGAATGAAAATAAAAGGGAAAAATCAAAGCTTCTCATTCTTCCTTTGGGTCTTCATCAAGGTTAACTCTGAGATAATCTCCTAAAAGCTGTTCTCAAGCATGTAATCAAAATAAACTACAAATATTTTCAAGTAAAATCATGATTTCTTGATTGAATCAACTGGTATAATGGGTGCTAGACCAGATGGTTTCACTCCAAGTAGATCTGATATTTCTTTGAATCAGAACAAGTTCATATATACACATATTTTATAATGCATTTTCTGTTATTATGACTAACATTTACTGAAAGTCAAATGTATGCTAGGCATTTTGATAAGACTTTAAACATTACATTTTTTATTCACTATTTCAATTTGCATCTCTACTGGCAAGATTCATCCAAGCAAGGTTCTAATGTCAATCTCTATGTATTATCATTGCTACTAATAAATACTATTACTGGTACATTGGTAAGCTGGAGGCTTGAATTTATATGCAAATGTAAAAATAAGATTTTTAAACTTTGTGTCTAAATCACTGGGGATTTTAAATATAGAAATTTCAGAATATGTCAGATCACTGGAGAAGATATTATTATTCAAATGGTTTTTCAGCTGCTGTCTACTTTCTTTTCAAGTCTATTATTCCCTGAGTGACATCATTCTGGGGCTAGGTAATTATGGAAATATACCATGTGTGTTTTAAATTTTTTGTTGCTGTTGTTTCAGAAATTACTCACTTATTTTCTGAAATTGTTTGATAAAAAAATTGTAGCAATTCTCTTTACTCAACATGACTATTAAACCATTCAGAAATATAAAAATGTAATATATTATAAAGTAAAATATGGTTTCTGTATGTTACAGAAATAATTCAAACATTTTAATATATGCATTTTAATGCTCATTTTATTGTTGTCTGGAGCATTCAAAATGATCATTTCTTAAGTGTATGCCAATTAAGTTTTTTCTTCATGGTAGATGCTTAAATTTTGATGACCTGTCAACTTTGCAAAATTTATTTAAAACCTTGGAACATTTTCTAATATTTGATAAAATAAGTTTAACATTATAAATACAGCACAACCAACAATTTTGTGAATAAAACAAGGGAATTTATTTTATAAAAACAAAAATTTTTAGAAACTTTTTCTTTCTCTTCAAAATAGCATTCTCATAAAGGGAATTAAAAATGTCCTGAAAAACAAATTTGCTAAAATATTCCAAAATTTAGACACTAGACACATATTTTCATAATATGAAATAACACACTTAAAATTGACCATACAGACTTAGCTTCTTGAAATAGTCTTAATATAAATTAGTCTCCATTCCTAAATAAAGTAAAAAGATACTTGACTATTGGATCTTTGTCGGTAAAATGTTGAGTCATTTAACACTTTAATTTTTGTTTATTTAAAAATAAGAAAAAATTAGATTGAACTGATTTTTATATTTTGACACAACTTTAAAAAATATGCAGCACATTTACTTAATGAGTTTGTCATTCTGTGTGAATAAATAGATAAGACTGTTTACAATGAATCACAAACATGTGTCCAAGTACACCTTTGTGTGGATATACTTAGGAACTTCAAAAAGTTTGTAGAAAATGAGATTAAAGTACAAGTTTATTTTGTTTCAAACAGCTTTTGAAAAGCATGCATAATTTTTTTTGTAATACACATTTTCCAGCAACTTTTTCTTTGATTAATATTTTGATTTATTTTATACATTCAATCACTGTACATACATCACCATAGCTCGTAAAGTGAATTTACCCAACATGGATACACTTCATACCAGTCCAGTTAAAGGTATCATACACATTATCACTTGAAGTCTAGTTGAAGATATCATACTCATTATTCATTTCTGTGTCCCATGACTTGCATCTCTATTTTCTTCCTTGATTCCTTTCCTCTCACTCTCCCCCATTTCCTGCCTTTTTACCACACTGTCTCCACTATCCCTAAACATTTTCCATGCTTCTATAGCCTCTAATCTTTCATTTTCTACCATAGAGTGCAGATAGTTGGTACATGGTAAGTGGAGAACTGTCTCTCTTTTATAGCCTGGCTTGCTTCACTCAGCAGTAAACTTTCCGTATTTGTCTACTTTCTATCAAATTCCAGAGTCTTGTTTTTTATGACTGAGTAGTATTTCATAGTGTATATGTGCCACACTTTTTCAATCCATTGATCTGTTTGTGGGCATTTAGATTAGGTCCATGTCTTAGCAATTGTGAATAACACTACAATAAACATAGATGTGCAAGCACTTTTCCAAGTGAGAATTTTCCTGTCCTAATTGATTTGTTGACCTATGTAACTCTTCAGAGAGACTAAAGGCATGTAAGCAGATATACTGCTTATGTAGGCTCCAACAGCAAACAAAATAATAGCATTCTTTTATTATTGGCTCACTTGAAACTCAGAAGTTATTTTCTTTGATCCTCTGTCTTCATTTGGTTTCAGAGAAGTTAACTTATGGGATAGGACAGGAAAACTATTATAAATAATACTTACAAAATTTGATTCCCTTTCCCTTTATCAATTTTGTTTACAGTTTGTTGATTCATTGTAGTGGTGGGACATGCTTTTTATCTATAAATTTGGATCATAGTGATTAATTTTGGAGCAGCAGGAAAAAAATAACAGACATACAACTACTTTGGTTGTGTTCTTTGAATTGTCCTTCTGTATTAACTATAATATAATCTAAATTGCTATAAAGACACAAATTAATGGTTTAAATGACATACAATCTGAGTTCTTTATCATGTGACAGATTCAGGCAGTTACTCCATGACTGGTGGCAAAGATCTAGTTTGTGAGGTGGTCTATGGATCTAAGGTAATTTTATTTTTTTATTGAGTAATGTTGAAGCATATGGATTCTGTTGTAAATTCTGTTTGCATCACTGTCTATCTTAATGTCCATACTTTAGCTTTGCTGTCTATTCCTGTTAAGAGCACATCCAGAGGTGACTCGGTTACCTGGAACCATTGTATTAGCTAAATTATAGCCCCATAACCACAGTCAGCCTTAATAAATTTTGGACATGTAATATTTTTGCTGAGTAATTATATGCTTATTGAAAATTTGGGCACTGTAATATCAAAGAAATTAGTTTGAAGAAATGATAATGGATATTGTAAGACCACTAGTAGTCTATATCACTCTTATTAGTTAAAAATATCTAAATGAGTGGTTTTCAGACAACTGCTAATATTGGTACTTCAGAGGTTATTATGGATGTTAAATTTTTCAGTGTTTTAAAAAAATTATTATATTAATAAATCCAAAATCTTCAAATAATAAATTATTGTTGTAATTTCTAACTGTATATGACTGTTCTAGTAACAGGAGCCATGCCTACATACTTGGAATAAGCCTTTATATACATATATATTTTAAGCCTTCATATTTTATGCCATTTTTGGTGTTGCCATTTTTCTCAAACTTCTAAATTCTTTTCAGAGTTCAAGACCTTGATCACAAATATCCTACTTCACAAAATCTTCCTGATTTCCATCAAGTCAGACTGTCAAGCTCACTGTTGGATTCTTATACAATCATATGAATAGTTTCATTACAGTAGCTTTCTACACTCATTATATGTATATATGTTTCACAAGTTAAAAGGAACAAAGCTCAGAGAAGTGTAATTAATCTCATCATATCAAAGATTACTACATCTATTAATACACACTAAACAAAAAAATGAAACAAGATACATCTAATTCGAAAGCTAAATTATTTTCTACTCATAATAATAAACATTTCTCCATTCCTACTGAGAGTAGTTAGTAATAAAATACAGTCTGAAAGATTTAGTTCAGACATTGAAAAATATACAATTTGTTTTACTCACAGATATGATGAAATAAAATCCACCATTGCATTCATAAGAAGTTCTCAGGTCTAGAAAATTAAAACACAGTAGATAAATATATCTCTATTTCAAATTCTGTTATTTCATGTCTCTACAGACTTGAAATATTTGCTTAACAAATAGGTGTTTAAATACCCAAAATTGAGTATTCAGGGATTTTTTTCTCTTTTTTTCTGTTTCTTTCTTTTTTTTTTCTTAAGAGAGATTTTTGCAATAGGGCGTGCATGCTCACCAGAGAGACAAAGAGAGACAGAAAGTGAGTAATCACCCCCCCGCCCACAGGGGGATGGCCACACTACAATCTCTTCCCCTCCATTCTCCACTTGGGATTTTGGGCATGTTTGCACCCACACCCAATGTGAGTTTTAAGCTGCTGGGTACAGGACTTGAACCTTGGTCTACTATGTGGTAGTCCAGTGACATAACCATTATGCTATCTACTGGCCACAAGTACTCAGTTTTTTTCTACTTTTATGTTCTTAATTGGTGCTAGCTTTAAGTACTTAGCTGTGAAAGCAATGGCCACCTTGGAGCAGTTCTAGAGTTATGATCCTTGGAAAACTGATATTAGCTATCTACTCAGAGTATAGAAAAAACCTCAGTCAGAAAAAACTCTTGCACATTCATGTTTATTGCAGCATTATTTACTATTGTTAGGGCATGGAATCAACCCAAACATCCAAGAACAGATGAATGAATTTTAAAAAAAGTGGCATATGTACTCTATAGAATGCTACTCAGCCATAAAAAATAAAAGTGAGACCCTGACATTTGATACAAAGTGGGAGAATATAGAAGGTTTAATTTTTTTTTTTAAATGCTAAGTGAAGAAAGCCAGACTAACAAAGACAGGCATTGTATGTTCCTGCCCAATATATGACAAATGTCTGCACTCTATAGCAGGAACAATAAGATTAGGAGGTATAATAGCAGGAAGGACAATGGTAGATACTAGTGACGGTATGGTGAGGGTTAATAGGGGTAGGTAATGGGGGTAGGAGAAGTAAGGTTAGAGAAAAAAACCAAATGTTTAATTGACACAAAACTAAACAATTATTTGCTGATGATATTGTGTATGTAATGTCTTGATTTGACTAATATCATGCTGGGAAGTACTATGGTGTACACTATAAAGATGGAGAGTGATTAAATGTATATAAAAATACAGGAAAAATAAAGTTATGTGAACTATTTAAAGAGTTCTCTCAACCGTACTTAGCTGACTTAAACCCTTCACTGTGCAGAGTGTTTGATTTGAGGAAGGTGAGATGACAATGTTACAAGAGAAGCAATATGTGTAATGCCTCCTTGAGACACTGATGGGTGGATGGTGGGAACATAAGGACCAACTGTAAATATTAATCACATGCACTCATATGACTGATTTTTATTACTTCTATACTAGGTGGCTAACTGAATAGTTTGAGTACCAGAATCAGTGGTTTCAAAAACACACCTGACCTGTGTGTGTATGCCCTAAATCCCAAGAGGAGAATGAAGGAGAAGAGATTTTGGAATGGTCTAACCTCCAAGGGGTGCTTTTCCTCTCTTTTCCTCTATGTCTTTCTTCAGAGAGTATACATGCTCTATAGTAAAATTTTAAAAAGAAAAAGAAAAGTAAAATAAATAAATAAATAAATTTAATTGTTTTACCCTACGTATTTATTCTTTAATTCATGATAAGCAAGCATGCATGCATGAGAGAGTGAGAACACCACTCTCTGTAGAATCCAGTCATGCCACAACCACCTTCTTCCAGTTCTCCAGCCAAGTTCTACCAGATCTTGGGAACTTGCAATCATGTCAGGAATGTTCTAGGTCATCTGAGCCAGATATTTGTATTGCAGTGGTCATGTAGGGTCCAGCTTCCTTTGAGCAATGCATTACCTCTGCACCACAAAGCTGCGCCTGCTTTACTACATATTCAGGTATTATATAAGAGCAGGGAACCTAAGAGAAGTGTTAATTAAAGATAAATATCATTTGTTAATATCCACTTTTAAAAATATAGACACATCATAATAAAAGACCAGCAGTAGAGTGGGGATAAAACAAAGAGCATAATGATAAATTAAAAAGAAAAGATTTATGTTTAGAAGATGTAGTCATTTTGGGAAATATTGCTGAGCAAGAGAATTCAGAAAGGACAGAAAGCACAGATGCAAATTACCGGGTCACAGATCTAGTTTAATGAACTACTGAGTAAGGAACACTAATAGAGCAAGTTAAAGAACAAATGAGAAATAAAAACAGAGGCACATATTGTAGGCAACTCTTCCAAAGTCTTGCTATAATAGAACAAAGGAAGGGACTTCATATCAAGAGACACATTTCTTTTCTGAATCTTTTTTTTTCTTTTTTCCTCCTTTCTTCCTTAGTTCCTTCTTTCTTGCTTTCCTTCTATTCTTTCTTTATTTTTCTTAAATAACTTCATTTTTATGATAATTTTAAAATTATTTTTTAAACATTCAGTCACATTCAGTTAGCTTGCAAAATGAACTTTATTTTATTTTAATTTTTTATACATTCAATCACATACATCACTTAGCTTGTAAAGACAATGTCCCAACATGAATACATTTGTCACCAGTCCAGTTGGGAATACTATACACGTTACTATTTTTGTGTCTCATAAATGTCTTGCTTCTCTATTTTTCTCCTTAATGTCTTCTCTCAGGCTACCCTCCTTCTTCACCCTCTTCCCACACTGTATCCAGTATCTATAACAATTTTCTGTGTTTCTATGTCTTCTACTCTTTCAGTTTCAGTCACAGAGTGCAGACAATCAGGATATATTAAGTGGAGACATACACTGTCTCTCCTTTATAGCCAGGATTGCTTCAATGAGTAGTAAATCTCTCATATTCATCCACTTCCTATAAAAAGCCAGGGTCTTGTTTTTTATAGCTGAGTAGTATTCCATAGAATATATATGCTACACTTTTTCTATCCATTTTTGTTTTGGACATTTGGGTTCGTTCTATGTCTTAGGAACTGTAAATAATGTCACAATAGGGAACCAGCAGTTAGCGTAATGGCTATGTCGCTGGACTCCCACGTAGTTGACCGCGGTTCGTGTCCCGGACCCGGTGGCTTAAAACTCACGCCGGGCGCGTGTGCGTGCGTGCCCAAGATCCCGAGAGGAGAATGGAGGAGAAGGGATTGCGGCGTGACCATCCCCCCTGGGGGGTGATTTCTCGCTTTCTGTCTCTATGTCTCTCTCTGTCTGTCTGGCGAGCGCACGCGCCCTACAGTGAAAATCTCTCAAAAAAAATAAAATAATGTCACAGTAAACATAGATATGCAAGCAATTTTCTAAGCATTCTTCTGTTTTCTGGGGGTATATACCTGAGAGTAGGATTACTGATATATATGATAGTTTTATTTGTAGATCTTTGAGAAATTGCCACACTATTCTCCATAGTGGCTGGACCAATTTTCATTCCTGTAAACAGTGTAGGATAGTTTCCCTTTCATCACATCCCCACCAGTACTTATCTTTTTTTTTTTTTTTCTTAAATCAGTCATTCTGACTGGAATTAGGTGGTATCTCATTGTGGTTTTTGATCTGCATCTTCCTTATGGGTGCTGAGCATTTTTTCATATGTCGTTTGGCTATTCATATATCTTCCTTAGAAAGTTGTTTATTTAGCTCGTGTTCCCATCTTTTAATTGGGTTGATCATTTTTTTTGAGGGGGGGCGGTTAAGTCACTTCAGTTCCTTGCGTATTCTGGTTATCAGTCCCTTATCTGAAGCATAGTTTACAAAAACATTCTCCCATTCTCAGGGCTGTCAATTCACACTGATTACTTTGTCTTCTGCCATGCAGAAACTTTTAAATCCGATGCAATCCCACTTGTCTATTTTTGGGATTATTGACTGTACTTTGGAGGTCTTATTTAAGAATTCTTTGCCTACTCCAATGTCTCACAGAGATTCTCCAGTGTTTTCTGCCAGTACTTTTATAATTTGAGTACTTAGCTTCAGATCTTTGATCCACTTTGTGTTGATTTTTTGTCAATGAGGAGAGGTAGGGTTTCAGATTCATCTCTTTGCAGATAGATACCCAGTTTCTCCAGCACCATTTGCTAAAGAAGTTTTCCTTTTCTGAATGGATTGACTGGCACCCTTTGTCAAAGATCAGTTGGCTTTATGATTTGGGGTTTATTTCTGAGGTCTCTATTTTGTTCCATTTGTCCACATGTCTGCTTTTGTGCCAGTATCATGCTGTTTTGATTATCACAGCTTTATAAAGTATTTTGGGATCAGTGAGTGAGATGCTGCACACTCCACTCTTCTTGCACAGGGTTGTTTAGCAATATGAGGTCATTTATTATTCCAGACAAATTATATTATTATCTTTTCTAACTCTGTGAAGATCATCTCTGGTACTTTGATTGGGTTTGTGTTAAATACATAGATTAATTTTGGTATAATTGCCATTTCAATTATATTAATTTTTGTGATTCAGAGACATGGGAAGTCCTTTCACTTTTTTGTCATTTTCAATTTCTTTTTTTTAGTTTTCAATAGTTTTTTTTGTGGAAGTCTTTGACATCTTTGGTTGTATTTATTGTTAGGTATCTTATACTTTTTGTCGCTATGGTAAAAGGAATTACTTCTCCTGTTTTATCTCAGTCTTTCTGCTGTTCACATATAAAAATGCTCTAGATTTCTCTATGTTAATTTTGTATCCTGAAACTTTATTGTATTCATTTATTACTTCCAAGAATTTGTTCATGGATATCACTGGGTCTTCTAGGTATACAATCAAGTCATCTGCAAATAGAGATATTTTTACCTGTTGTTTTCCTATTGGAATGTCCTCTTACTTTATCCTCTTTTCTTATTGCATTGGTGAAGACTTCCAGTACTATGTTGAAAAGGAGTGGAGAAAGTTGACATCCTTGCCTTGTACCAGTTATAGTGGAAAAGATTTCAGCTTTTCCCCATTTGGAAAGATTTTAGCTATGGGTTTTCCATAGATAGTTTTTATTGTGTTGAGGAATGATCCTTTTTTGGTGACTTTGCTAAGAGTGTTGATCATGAAGGGATGTTGTATCTTATCAAATGCTTTTTCTGCATCCATTGATATAATCATATGGTTTTTATCTTTTTTTCTGTTAATATGGTATATTACATTTATGGTTTTGCATATGTTGAACCACCCTAGTATCACTTGAATAAAGCCTACCTGCTCGTGATGTACAATTTTATTATATGTTGTTGGATATGATTTGTTATCTTGTTGAGAATTTTTGCATCTATATTCCTCAGAGATATTTTAGTCATTTGATATCCAATTTAGATTTACAAAACATTGATGAGGCAATAGAGGATTTCTATATTCTGAATTCCCAGTTTCGCTTATTTTAACATGTTATATTGCTATGTATATTTGTTACAATTAATGAAGCAACATGAATGTATTACTATAATTGTTATAGCTAATTTTTGTACTTTATTCAGATTGTCTTTTTTTTTTTTCTAACCACATATCCAGTTCCTGTTCTAGGATCTTATTCAGGAACTACGTTACATTTATTAGTCATGGCTCCTCTATCTCCTTTTAGCTGTGATATTTCTGTCTGTCTTTTTTTATCTGTCTTTGACAGTTTTGAGAAGAGCTCATTTGGCATAGTGCAGACTGTTCTTTAATTGGTTTTAGTTTGCTGTTTTTCTCATGATTAGAGTGTTTACAGGTTTTAGAGAGGAAGATCACAGAGGTAAAATGTCATTCTCATCTCAAAATCAAGGGTACCGACTATCAAAACCTCTGACTTATATCTGTAGATGATAATCTTCAGATTCTGGTTGAGGTAATGATTGTCAGGTTTTTGTAATTTAAAGTTATTATTTTCTCCCTTTCCATAGTCTTTGAAAGAATCAAATGAATGCAGCCAACATTCAGAGTGAGGAGAACATTCCACTTTATTGAGAACACAACTTCTTTTTTTTTTTTTTTTTTTT
>NW_006198747.1:166545-182154 GCF_000334495.1 Tupaia belangeri chinensis
AATTCCCTTTTTTTGGAAACCAACCTCTTTTTTTTTTTTTTTTTTTTGAGAGGTTTTTGCTATAGGGCGTGTGCGCTCGCCAGACAGAGACAGAGAGACAGAAAGCGAGAAATCACCCCCCAGGTGGGATGGCCACGCCACAATCCCTTCTCCTTCATTCTCCTCTTGGGATCTTAGGCATGCACGCACATGCGCCCAGCGTGAAGTTAAGCCACTGCGCCCGGGACTCGAACCGCGGTCAATTACGTGGGAGTCCAGCAACATAGCCATTACGCTAACTGCGGGTCCCCACAGCTTCTATTTTTATTAATTATTTGGGATGCTGCTGCACAAGACATCTGTCTGTTTTCTTCTCCTGTATTTATTCAGTTGTTTATTTAAACAGTTATAGAATCTTTATTTAGCACTTTGTATTGTAATTCAATACTAGTTTATCTTTTGGTGTGGTTTGTTTATTTTAGCTTTGGTGATTGAACTTTTCATTTGTCTCCCGTGACCCTTCCTTAGGCTTTCTTTATCGTACATTTGCTTCTGCATTTTTTTCCTTTCCGGCACTATAGTATTTTCTAGGCCCATCTTATAAATATCTTGCTTCATTCCTAGAATCAACCACGTCTCCACAGAGCCCTGGCTATTTATACTGAATAAAAAATGGTATTAGAAACCAGGATCTGGTTGTTAAAGGTGCTTGTTATTAAAGTTGTTTGTTTCTGGAACCCCTCAGCTTGCATGGCTCGAAAGCTATGTGTGCATGCTAACCTTTCTAAGTACAATATCTGCAAATACTTTTTGTATGTAACCACTTCTATCTTTATTAAGCTAAGCATGAATCCGTAGATTTACGTTCATGTCACTAACAATGATACGTTATTGTATTATGTGACTCATTCTGACTTTTTTATCTTGCTTATCTGTATACTGACCTCTCTGACAGTGAGAAAAATAATTTCCACCATCAACCATTCGTTTAGTTACTTATTTGATTCCAGAATACATGTATAGAAATATCAGAATTAATGCATATCTCCATGGAAAACCACCTTATCAATGAAAATACACTGTTTATTTACAGTTTGTTTTGCCTTTAGGGTATTTCCAAACTTACTAGGTTATCACTTTTCCTACCAACACCACTGCCTGCACTGAGGTTATTTTATACATTTGGAATAAAGTTAAATTTGTCACATCTGGTATCAATCCTATAAATCCTCAACTTTCTAAATGATTTTTAATTGTAGTTTTTTGTGATATGAATTTCCATGAATGGGAAAATATATGGTGTCACACATTCATGATTACAATATCATACAGAACAGATTCACCATCCGAAAACTAATCCCCTGTGCTACACCATTTCCAGTCCCTTTGCTCCCCCTGCTTCCCTGGCAACCAGTGATTTTTTCTAAAAAATCTCTATGGTTTTGGTTTTTGAAGTATGTCATGTAGATGAAATAATGTGGTTAGTGGCCTTCAAAGGCTGGCATATTATACATAAGGATATACATTTAAGATTCACTCGTGTCTTTGCATGGCTCAATAGCTCATTGCCATTTATTACTAAATATTTTCTAGCATGAATGTTGCAGTTTGTTTAATCCGTCCTTTTAATGAAGGGCAACTTGCTTGTTTAAAACTTTTGGTGCATATGAATAATGCTGTTACAATTTGTGTGCAGATTTTGTGTAGAAATAAATTTTCAAGTCAATTGAGTAAATATGTAGGAGGATAATTTCTCATTCAGATGGTTTTTCTTTTTTTTTTTACAATCAATCACTGCATAGCATTACAGCATACAAAATTAATTTTCCCATCCAAAATACACTGTATATGTCTCAAAGATATTACTATACATATTATCATCAGCAGATAATTTTCATTGTGTTTCTTAGATGTTTTACTTCTTTCTTTTTCCCCTTGATTCCCTCCCTCTCACCCTCCACCATTTCCCACCCTCTCCTCACATATATGGTAAGACTGTATTTAACTGTAAAAGAAATTGACAAAGTGCTTTCCAAAGTGTCTGTGTCATGTGGATTTTTATCAGGAATAAATGAGAGTTTTTTTGCCCTATGTCCTTAATAATGAGTATTATCTGTGTTTTGGATTTTAGTTAATCTAACAAATGTGTAGTAATAACTCATTGTTTTTCCAATTTGCAAGCTTTTATGACAAATGGTGATATATATTTTTCCATACATTTATTTGTCATCTTTGTATCATCTTTGGTGAGATATCAGTTCAGATATTTTGCCCATTTTTGATTAGATTGTCTGTTTTCTTCTTATTATTTTTTTTCTTAATTTTTAGATACAGGGTCCATCAGGTGGCCTGGTGGTTAAAACAATGGACTCTCACATGGCTGGCCCCAGTTCAAGTCCTGGACTGAATGGCTTGCTTTCTCACTACTCTTCTTTTTGTCTCTCTTTGGTGAATGCACATGCCCTATAGAAAATATAATAGAAATAATGATGATGATAAATAAAATTAAATAAATTATTTTAAAAATTTAGATACAACTCCTTTCTTGGATATGTGTTTTGCAAATAAATTCTTTTAGTTTGACATTTTAGTTTTTGTATTAGGTTCTCTGGAGAAACAGAACCAATAAGATCTATCTGTATCTTTATTTATACATCTACATATAAACAGATAGCTTTATGATAAGCAATTAACTCACATTATTGCCTGTCCACTTTAGGAGAGCATTCTTCTTCACAACTTTAAGAATTAAAGTGTTAATTTTATCCAGAAATACTCTCATAGACACGCCCACAATAATATTTATCCAAATATCTGGTTGTCAGACCTAATCAAGCTGATATTAAAAAATAAGCACTACATGCTATAATTTCTTTTGCAATTTTTTTTAAACTTTAGGGAAAAAAGCATGCAAAGTAAATGCTATAAATAAAAAACATTGCAAAAGTTATAAAGAATGACAAATAATGGAAGAGACTAAAGAGCTCAGAAATAAACTCCTATAAGTATAGTCAACTGTTCTTTGAGAAAGGAATGAAGATAAGTCAATGGAGAGTCTTTGCAACCATGGTACTGGAACAAGTGGACATACATACGCAAAAAGGTAAACTTGGACAGATTTTACACTTACCAAAATTTTACATTACAGTGTTTCATAGACCTAAATGTAAAATAAAAAAATAAATAAAACTTCTAGGATAAAATAGATGAATAATTCTATATGAACTTAGATTTGGCAATGAGCATGTTTCATGAAAGGGGGAAAAAAAGCCTTAATAAGTTAGAATTTGTTAATATCCAAATTACCCCCTCCATTTTTCAGAGAGATTTTTGCTGCAGGGTGTATGCATACTTGCTGGAGAGACAGAGAGAGACAGAGGGATAGAAAGGGAGAAATCACCAATACCTCAGGGGGAATAGCCATGCAGCAATCTCTTCTCCTCTGTTCTCTTGAGATTTTGGACATGCATGCACATGCACCCAGTGTGAGATATAAGCTGCTGGGTCTTGAACTTGAATTGTGGTCGACTATGTGGGAGTCCAGAGACATTATCATTACACCATCTACTGGTCCCCAAATGATCTCTTCTTTTAAAAGAGTCATTTCAACTTCTCGCTGATTTGGAAACACAAAAATTTCAAGAATTGGCTACACTTTGAAATTTTCAGACCTAATTCCATGCCACTTTATATATACAATTAAATTATGCTCCCTCGAAAAAAAATTTTTTATAAAAGACAGAAAAAAGAATTTGTCTAGAAGCAGAATTAGTTACTTGCTTATTGAAAATATATCTTTATCTTGATAGTAATTTGTTAAGTGTAATTCATAAAATGATTCCATTATTTAACAGGTACAAAAGGGTCATCTAGTTCTACAGTTAGAGTACAGTGGAATACAGAGTATTTGAATCTCTGCCTAAGAGAATATTCTGCTGCATATAATAAAGTAAAAAATATATTGAAATGCGAAGTCTCACTGTCCTTAAGTCAAAACTCTCAACTCTGCCCTTGTCTGCTATTTGTGATGCTGCCAATGCAATTGACTGGTACATGGACAAAATTCCAACTCCACTTGTAAGCAAAGGACAGAGCTGGAAGTCTGAGTTTCTAAGGACCAAAGCTGCTTCACATATGAGCTATCAAAACTTTCCATTGTGTGATCATTTCTTAGGCTTCTGACTCAATGTGATGATTTTCTGCAGTGCATTTGAGAACAATTAAGAGAAGTGCAAAAAGCCAAAGAATAAACATTCAAGAGCTTTGAAATAAAATCAGGGTGATTCAGTGAGAAACTATGAAAAATGACAGGAGAACTGTGCATTCATTTTGTACTTTGGGTAGAGGAATTTCAACTAAGTGTGACAACATTCTCAGAAACTTGCAATTAAAAGTGTAGTTTGCTTTCTTTGTGGTACCATGCTGCTCTAATTGGACAGATCATAAGTTGAGTAGTATAAATGCTAACAAATGGACAGCAAAATGAACTTGAGTGACTGCCTACTCAGCCCATTGCAACTCATTCAAACCAAAACTTTCCATGTAGAAAACCAATTAAATATTTAAACCATTCACCCGTCTTTGTATTTTGTTTGTTTTTGTTTTTGCTATGAGGTACCTGCAATTGCCAGAGATAGAAAGAAACAGAGGCCAAAGATGAATGGTAATGCTACAATTCCTTCTCCTCCATTCTCCTATCTATGAACATGCATGCACACACATCCAGCATGTTTCCAAGCTCAGAACTCGGACTAGAAGTGTGTGTTTGGCCATCAGGAATCCAATGGCCTTAACTTCCATATCACCTTCTAACCCAACCCTTCTCTGTTTTTCATTATATCTCCGTGCTTTATTTCTTTTCTTGGAACTTCCAAAGTACAACTTTTTCTAAACAACCCAAGCACTCTTGAGTTCAAAATTTTGTTCTGTCATGTGATAGGATTAACCAGAATCAAACAACTCCAAAAATAAGAAAAAACAAGTATGTTTTCCAACACCACTTTTGGTTGGTACAAATATATATAATATTTGTATATACATATGTAATTTGTATAAATATACATAATTTCCTCCCCCCCACCCCCGAGATTAATTCTGAATTTTGAGTAGTAACTAAATACTGATATGTGTGTGTGTATAGATAGATTTCTTTATTTATTTTTCATTTATTTATATTTAGAGGTTTTTTTTTTTTTTTCCCTAGGGGCACATGCACTTACCAGAGAGAGACACCCAGAGAAAGTTAGAGAAAAATATAAGAAATCACACCCCGGAGGTGGGGTGGGGGGATGACCACACCACAACCCCTTCTCCTCCATTCTCCTCTCTGATTCTTGGGCACGCACACACATAAACTCATAAACCCAGCATGCGTTTCAAGCCTCTGGGTCCAGAACTAGAACGGTAGTTGGCCAAGTGGGAGTTAAGCAAAATAACTGCTCCGCCATTTGCTGGTCCCTGAAATGTATATTTATTGACCTTATCATAGATGACTTACTCACTTTTCCCTCTCTATATATGGACAATCTAATATGTGGATTCTGTAACATTGTATTTTCCATATTTGCACTATAGTTGTAGACATTTTTGCTATTATCAAAAACTTTTTAAACGGTCTTCCTCTACTTTTCATAATTACTCTCAGAGAATAAAACGTAATAGTCAAATTCGCCTATCAAAACAGAAATAAGAATGGAAATCTGAAAAACAGCAAAAATGAATGGAATCTAAAATAAAATATAAATTATGATGTTTATCTAATTACACTTCTTTTTTTAGAATTGTTTTTATTTAACTTTATTTATTCATTTATTTTATTTTAATTTGATCAGAGAGGGACAAAGCAAGTGAGAGAGAGAAGGAAAGTGAGAAAACAAGCCACCAGGTCCAGGACTAGAACCAAGGTCAGCCATGTGGGATTCCAGTGCCTGTAACCACCATGCCACCTCCTGGCCCCTACACTTCTTTTTATCACCTCAAGAAATAAATCTACACTAAAAGGAGTATGTACATAAATATATTCTTTGGTAAAAAAACACTAGACATTATAAAGAAAGATTTAGCAAGCTGAGGACAATACAGAAAAGTTGTATGTTCTTCTCACTGTAAATTCAGTGTAGCATAGGCATAAGATAGTCACTTATGGCTTGATAAAATGGAACAAATGACTGAACATGAGTGTAAACTTTCTTTAGGAGTCTCTAAAATTATGATGTGTATAAACTTCCTACCTATACTGCTTTGAAATTGAAACAGTTTTTTTTTAATTCCCACTCCATATAATTCTAAAATCAAGAGAGAAGAGGTTAGAAATTTTACTAGCCACTTATTGAGTACAAAGAGCTTCGTAACACTTAACAGTTTCTGTCTACCCATGAGGTGAGTACATTTTTACTCATTCTTAGAATGAATAAAATGAGACTCAGAGGAATTAAATAGGTTTCCAAGGCCCACATAACTCACAGATCACAGTTTGGAATTTAGTTCACATTTTACTTTAAATGCAAATCTCATGACTTTTCTATTATGCTAGAGAAAAAAATACTAACAATGAAAATTTTTACATTTTATACAGAGCAAAATTATTTAAGCTTATAATGAACTTTTTCTTAGAATATTTAAATTTTTTGGCCATCAGGAATCCAATGGCCTTAACTTCCATATCACCTTCTAACCCAACCCTTCTCTGTTTTTCATTATATCTCCGTGCTTTCTTTCTTTTCTTGGAACTTCCAAAGTACAACTTTTTCTAAACAACCCAAGCACTCTTGAGTTCAAAATTTTGTTCTGTCATGTGATAGGATTAACCAGAATCAAACAACTCAAAAAATTGTTCTGTCATGTGATAGGATTAACCAGAATCAAACAACTCCAAAAATAAGAAAAAACAAGTATGTTTTCCAACACCACTTTTGGTTGGTACAAATATATATAATATTTGTATATACATATGTAATTTGTATAAATATACATAATTTCCTCCCCCCCACCCCCGAGATTAATTCTGAATTTTGAGTAGTAACTAAATACTGATATGTGTGTGTGTATAGATAGATTTCTTTATTTATTTTTCATTTATTTATATTTAGAGGTTTTTTTTTTTTTTTCCCTAGGGGCACATGCACTTACCAGAGAGAGACACCCAGAGAAAGTTAGAGAAAAATATAAGAAATCACACCCCGGAGGTGGGGTGGGGGGATGACCACACCACAACCCCTTCTCCTCCATTCTCCTCTCTGATTCTTGGGCACGCACACACATAAACTCATAAACCCAGCATGCGTTTCAAGCCTCTGGGTCCAGAACTAGAACGGTAGTTGGCCAAGTGGGAGTTAAGCAAAATAACTGCTCCGCCATTTGCTGGTCCCTGAAATGTATATTTATTGACCTTATCATAGATGACTTACTCACTTTTCCCTCTCTATATATGGACAATCTAATATGTGGATTCTGTAACATTGTATTTTCCATATTTGCACTATAGTTGTAGACATTTTTGCTATTATCAAAAACTTTTTAAACGGTCTTCCTCTACTTTTCATAATTACTCTCAGAGAATAAAACGTAATAGTCAAATTCGCCTATCAAAACAGAAATAAGAATGGAAATCTGAAAAACAGCAAAAATGAATGGAATCTAAAATAAAATATAAATTATGATGTTTATCTAATTACACTTCTTTTTTTAGAATTGTTTTTATTTAACTTTATTTATTCATTTATTTTATTTTAATTTGATCAGAGAGGGACAAAGCAAGTGAGAGAGAGAAGGAAAGTGAGAAAACAAGCCACCAGGTCCAGGACTAGAACCAAGGTCAGCCATGTGGGATTCCAGTGCCTGTAACCACCATGCCACCTCCTGGCCCCTACACTTCTTTTTATCACCTCAAGAAATAAATCTACACTAAAAGGAGTATGTACATAAATATATTCTTTGGTAAAAAAACACTAGACATTATAAAGAAAGATTTAGCAAGCTGAGGACAATACAGAAAAGTTGTATGTTCTTCTCACTGTAAATTCAGTGTAGCATAGGCATAAGATAGTCACTTATGGCTTGATAAAATGGAACAAATGACTGAACATGAGTGTAAACTTTCTTTAGGAGTCTCTAAAATTATGATGTGTATAAACTTCCTACCTATACTGCTTTGAAATTGAAACAGTTTTTTTTTAATTCCCACTCCATATAATTCTAAAATCAAGAGAGAAGAGGTTAGAAATTTTACTAGCCACTTATTGAGTACAAAGAGCTTCGTAACACTTAACAGTTTCTGTCTACCCATGAGGTGAGTACATTTTTACTCATTCTTAGAATGAATAAAATGAGACTCAGAGGAATTAAATAGGTTTCCAAGGCCCACATAACTCACAGATCACAGTTTGGAATTTAGTTCACATTTTACTTTAAATGCAAATCTCATGACTTTTCTATTATGCTAGAGAAAAAAATACTAACAATGAAAATTTTTACATTTTATACAGAGCAAAATTATTTAAGCTTATAATGAACTTTTTCTTAGAATATTTAAATTTTTCAATAAGCATTTCAAATTTTATTTCCAAGACAATTTTATTAAATTGTTTCAGTTTCTGTAGAACTATTAGAAACCGATTTTTAATAAAAAATTATTTAATATTATTATTATTATTTTAATTTGCTAGAGTGTGCATGCACTCACCAGGGAAAAACAGAGCGAGAGAGAGAGAGAGAGAGAGAGCAAGCTACCAAGTCCAGACCTCACTAGATCAACCTTGTAGGAGTCCAGTGCCTTAACCACCATGCTACTGCTGGCTCTGAAACAGTTATTTCTTACAGGTAATATTCCATAGTACACATGTGCCACAGTTTTTCAACCTAGTCATCAGTCTTTGGACAGTTATGTCCATTTCAGGTCCTAGCAATTGTGAATAATGCTGCGATATACACAGATGTGCAAGTGTCTTTCTCAGCCCCAAGAAATGATGAGACTCCATTGTTCGATTAAAAGTGGATGAATATAGAGGGCTTAATGCTGGGCAAAGAGAACCTGACCATAAAAGAAATACTCTGCATATCTCCACTTAATATATACCAAATGTCTGCACTACATTACAGAAATCAAAAGAGTCAAAGATATGATAATAGAGAGGATAAATATTCATACTAGAGACTGTAAGGGAGGGAAGTGGGTGGTGGAGTGGGTGACAGAGGGTGGGTGGGATGGGTAAAGGGAAGAAACATTTATAGGCCAAAGAATATAAAGTTCCTCTTTTTAAAAAACGTCTGTAATTTTGGGACCAGCAGTTAGCGTGATGGCTATGTCGCTGAACTCCCATGTGGTCGACCGTGGTTCATGTCCCGGACCCGGTGGCTTAAAACTCACGCCAGGCGTGTGTGCATGCATGCCCAAGATCTCGAGAGGAGAATGGAGGAGAAGGGATTGCAGCGTGGCCATACTCCCTGGGGGGTGATTTCTTGCTTTCTGTCTCTCTGTCTCTCTCTGTCTGTCCTATAACAAAAAAACCTAAAAAAAAAAGTCTGTAATTTTTGTTTTATAAAAATGACTAACTAAATATATAAAAAAGAAATTGATGTTTCTATTTCCCTTCAGAAATGAGATTCACATAAAAGAAATAAATTTTTATTTAAAATCATCCACAGGGTCTATGGTAAAGCCATGAATTTTCCCAGGACTCTAGACTAGTAGTTAAAACCAATATCATTCTTTTGACCACGCTAAACATACAGATGGTAAATATGTATTTGCTGAATTGAATTATCTTCTCAAGTTTGTAGAATAAAGTATTATTCATCCTGGCATAGTTATCTTTTCATTTATCTTTAAATAGCAAGACTAAATATGGGAGTCATTATAATTGTGTCACAATTTTTGCACTCTGGAAAAAAGCAATCATTAGATTTATAGTTTTAAGGAATCTTTAGACCATGCAACCAACAGTTATTTTTCAGATAAAATTTCAAGACTTTGGGGCCAGCAGGTGGCATGGTGGTTAAAGAGCTGAACAGCCACGTGGCAGAAAATAGTTTGAGTTCCAGACCTGACAGCTTGCTTTCTCACTCTCTCTCTCTCTCTCTCTCTCTCTCTCTCTCCATCTCTGTCTGGAGAGTGCACATATCCTACAGCAAATTAAAATGACAATAATACTACTAATAAGAAAATTAGATAATCCTTTAACATTTTTTTCAAGATTGTAGTAAAGCAATTCTATCCAGATCACATGACCTCAGAGAATTTTTTTTTCTATATCCCATTGCATTTTATTAATCCATGTAGTCTACTATTAACTGGTTAGAAAACATTTTTTTAACATATAGGAGTCCCTTTGAGAAATTTAGT
Source organism: Tupaia belangeri chinensis (assembly GCF_000334495.1). Classification (NCBI taxonomy): domain Eukaryota; kingdom Metazoa; phylum Chordata; class Mammalia; order Scandentia; family Tupaiidae; genus Tupaia; species Tupaia belangeri. The sequence goes on from NW_006198747.1 coordinate 176,864, forward strand.
TGCTATCAAATAATACTAGTACAAAATGTTTAAAATGCCTTCATACCATGTGTACTGTTAAAATAAAATGACTAAACAGAGTTTTATTGACATTTTTAAAAATTAGTAGCACTACCAAAATGAACAAAATAAAAAATGATGTCACAGAGTGTATGAACTTGGCAATGGTTCTCCCTATTTCTCCTTGATAGATTTTGAGGAGAATTCTGTTATTTTTATCTTGACCATATTTTACACAGGCAAGACAAATTCAAATATAGTTTACAATTAATGGATGTAAGAAAATTAGGCACATTCTAAGTAATGGAAAAGCTAATTTTAAAAAAAACAAATTAATAAAAATTCTAAGGAATCTTATACCACGGGTTCCTGAAAAAGCTATCAAACTCAAAAAGATGATAAAACTAATCAAAGTACATGTACAATATATACAGTTTACTATGACAGCAAATACATTTTTTTTTTTTTATATTCAGGGAACAGAATCTAAACAGTACAATTTGTGGTAAATGTCAAGGAGCAATATTCTGATAAACGTCACTGTAATAATTAGATGCAAATTGTTCGGAGTATTACATACTATATAATCAGTTTGGAAAGAAGAACCAACGTTGTAAATTTCATGACCATTCAGTGATGGCACTTCCAGAAACTTTACTGAAGAGGGAAGAATTAGAAAGGGATAACAAGTTTGGGTAAAATTATTCCACTCAGCTATAATATTGATTGATGGCTTTTTGAATGTGAACTATGTACTTTATCCTCTTTTTGAGAGGACAGCTGTAATGATTTTAAATAAATGAAAGCTAAAAGTGAAATATATGAAATTACATTTTCTAGTTATGATAAAACAACAGAGGCATGTTTCCTAAAGTTATAGTGCAGGTGCTGTGATAGTAATAATTTTATGAAAAAATTTTGTTGGGGGTAGATGTATTCACCAGAGAGAAAGAGAGAGAGAGGAAGAGATAAAGAACCCCACTGCCACCCCCAGGGAAGGCCATGCCATAGTCCCTTCTTCATTTCTCCCTCCTCTCAGGTTTGGGCACATGTGCACATGCCCAATGTGTTTTTCAAGCCACTGAATCTGGGATGTGAACTGTGCAGTCAGCCATGTGGGATTGAACCACCTTAACCATCACATTGCGGGCTGGTCTGAAATTAATCTGTTATGAGTTGTCTATGAAGCCAAAAGTTAATAAAAAGTTTGGCTAGCTCCCCATTTAAAAGCAAAACAAAACAAAAAAACTATGAAACCAGTACTGAATAAGTGGGTATGGGTAAACGTCAGGCATAAGGATATAAAAAATTCTCTCAAATATACATTTTTGGAAGAGAAAATGTATATATGTACAGAATGGTTAAAACATATGCAATATATCATTTAATCAGATATATTTTTCTAAGTCAGAGTTTTGTTTTTTTAACAGAGTGAGACATTGATCTCTCATTCCTCAAGAAAGCCAGGGGCTGCCCCTTTATCACCCTATGCATATGAATATTTTTATTTTCTATGATATTTTAAATGGGGAGAAGTATTGTTCTTGGCAATATATTTTATAGAGAGTCTAAAATAGCAATATCACTAAGGTTTTCAAGGAAGAAAAAATAAGGGGAAGGTGTTTGGCAGGACATTTACAGTATTTAGGAGATGTATTTGCTCTTTCAAGTTCAGACTACTTAGTTCAAAAGAGCCATGGCTAGCTGACATCCTGTCTGGCTTCTCAAGGTATATTGTCTGGCTGTCTGTGTACATTTGGGCATAAACAAGAGGAAAAGGAAGACAATGCAAAAAGAGCCAAGGTGATTTTGGAGCACAGTAATTGATTCGTCAATTCAAGAGTCTTACAGACTCAAGGTCAGTCTAAATCTGAAGCAGAAAACCCAGATCAATTTTGCAGTGACTGAATACTCGCCACAGCCTGGGCATATCCAAACCTATCAGGGAGAATCTATTAGATCAATGAGTTCAGTTTATGAATCAAGTGTAACTTACATCTATCCTTTATGGGAACACAAAATAATATTTTCAGTATCCCCCAAAGTGACGAAATGTGGTTTACAGGAGTGCAAACGAAGGCATTCATCAATAACTGTTCAAAAGTGGAAACAGAGAAAAGATCGTTGGTCTTTCAGTTCAAAGATCTTTGGAATTACATTTAATTCTGTATGGAAACGTAGATTTTATTACATGTAAAACAATATGGTCAGCTGATGTATTTCTAGAGCATCTATCAAGAAATGCATATTCTGCAATTTTAGATGATTTAACGAAGTTCATTTTAACTGCGAGAAACACGTACAGGTAAAAGTTACACTTCCTTTTGTTTACTGGGACTCTGGTCATCTCGCAGTAAACTTTATAACATAATCAGTTCTTTCTTTCAAACACTGTTTATCTATTTATTGAAGAATAAATCAAATTGATAGAAATGACCTCATGGTAAAAAAAAAAAAAAGCTGTAGTGATTTTTTTTTTTAATTTTTTTATTAAAAAGCAATGAAATGTTATTTGAAGTAAGCTTAAGAAATATGAAATGTATTACTATGCCATGTGATGTGCAAAATACCTATATCCATTTTACAGGCATCTTTTATATTTAAAACCCTTTTATTTCTCGGAGACCACTATTCAAATGGTTGACAGGGGATAATTTGTTTTGTTCACTGAATTCCTGATTGTTGTACAGAAAAAGTTCTCTCACCTTTCATTCAACAATTCATTTCCCTGTGGTGATTTATTTCACTATTTTCAAACAATGCTTTATTACCTACAGACTTGGCACGATTTATTTTTCCTTCTTCATTCCGTGGGGATGGGGATATACTAAGCACTAACTAGATATACACTTTAATTAGTTGTAAAATTCCTATATTTTACATTATTAAAGATAGTTATGTTGTCATTTGCAAAATTTTACAAATATATCAATATACTATATTGTATGAAATTAAGAGAAGGATTGAGAAATAACTATGTATACATTATTTATGATTAACTTTAAAATAAATAAAACACAAGTCTATTACAGGTCAGGTGCCAAAAATTAATAGTGAAATAGTATCTGAGGGTGTCAGAAATATTTGTTGTCATACCATGGGGTTGTAGTTTCATTCTTACTAGTAAGAAAAGGCTCCTGGACCAGCAGTTAGCATAATGACTATGTCACTGGACTCCCATGTAGTTGAGTGCAGTTCAAGTCCCGGACCCGGTGGCTTAAACTCAGGCCTGGTGAATGCGTGCGTGCCCAAGATCCTGAGAGGAGAATGGAGGAGAATGGAGGAGAAGGGATTACGGCATGGCCATTCCCCCTAGGGGGTGTTTTCTCTCTTTCTGTCTCTCTGTCTCTTTCTGTCTTTCTGGCCAGTGCACACGCCCTATAGCAAAAACCTCTCAATAAAAAAAAAAAAAAAGAAAGAAAATAAAAGGCTCCAAGGGGAGAACAGCGTTTGTGAGCAAGAGAAAGAAAAAGAGATTGAATTACATTTCTATATGCCAATGATAATTTAATTCAGCTCAAATTGCAAATGAAACTGTGTGAAGTCATCAAAAACTTCATGGAATACGTGTATGGTGCAAAAACTAGGCATAGCTTTCAGATTTCTTTGCACCAAAACAAACTTGTACTTTTATTTCATTTTCCATGAACTTTTTGAACTCCTCGTGTACTAGCTACTGGCAGTTGGATTGAAGCAGCCATAAAGTTTGTCCTCTGTTGCACTTCGTCATCATTCCAGTTTACATATACTATCTGTCGATGTACAACAGGTTAAAAGAATTGTCAATTTGGCCTGGCTCCAGGCCTGGTGTTTAAAGCAGCTTGATCACTAATGTTCTGTATGCTTCACTTATTTTCTATTTCCCTTATTTCTGCTCGAATATTTATTCTTCCTTTTCTCCTGGTTTATTTTGGATTTTGTTGTTGTCTTTCTTTTTCCAATTCCCTGAGACAGGAGGTTAGGTTGTCCTTTTGCCACCTTTCCGTCTTTTTCTTGTGCACACTAATTGCTATGAACTTCCCTCTTTCGACTGCTTTTGCAGTATCCCATAGATTATGGAAACTTGTGTTTCCGTTACGATTTGTTTCCATGAATCTTTTAAAGAGTGTGGGAGGGGAAGAGTATAGGAAATGGAAAGGTAAGACACTTGCAGGATGCACATCAGGTTTATTATCTGTTGACGAGGATGTGTATGGTGGTCTCAACTGGGCTGGACTGAGGGGTATCATGCTGGGTAAAGCCTCTTCACAATCTAAATGATGTATAGCAATTTAATGTGTGAATAATAATAATAATAATAAACTAAAAAAAAAAATTAGGAAAAAAAAAGCAACTAAAGCAGCTAGCTCACATATGGTGACTACGTGGTTTGAGTCCTAAAGGTGATGGCTTGAAAAACATGCAAGGTACCTGTGCAAACCTATTCAAAACACCAAAAGGAGGAAGAGATGGGGGACAAAGGATTGTGGTGTGACTATTTCCTATGTGGGGTGCTTTCTCCTCTTCTTCTCTCCTTCTCCCTTTCTCTCTCGGGTGAGTGCACACACCCTTTAGCAAAACAAAACAAAACAAAAAAGTATACACTTTTTATTTTATGACAAAATTGTTTGCTTATTTGAATAAAAATGTTAAGTACACTAAATGTTCATTCCAGCTTGTAGGGTAAAAATGTATCAGATAGGGGTGGAAGTGAGTGCTGACTAGCGGGGCTGCTGCTGATTGTGTTCTAAGGGGACAAAGCAGGAAAAGATGTTTGTTCCCTTGGAACAGCCTATCTTATTCCTTTTCTTCAATTACCCAGGCATGAAGAGTCAGGGCAGCAACTTGGCATCAATGGCAGTGGTGTTTTCCGTGGCAGTTACAGCATCATGTCCAGCATGAATGCCGATTATGATTACTTATTCAGGCTACTTCTGATTGGTGACTCTGGGCTTGGAAAAGTCTTACCTCCTTCTTAAGTTTGCAGGTGACACTTACACAGAAAGATACATCAGCACAGTTGGTGTGGATTTCAAAATAATTACAGTTATATGGGAAAACAATCCAGCTTCAAATATAGGACACAGCAGATGAAGAAAGATTTCGATCACCTCCAGTTATTACGGAGGAGCCCACGGTAACATGATGTGACAGATCAGCAGTCCTTCAATAATGTTAAACAGTGGCTGCAAGAAATAGATCATTAAACGAGGGAGAAGGTCAACAAGTTGTTGGTGGGGAACAAATATGACCTGACCACAAAGAATATATAAAAGAAAATGAAATAAAAATAAATAAATAAAATAAAAAAT
>NW_006198747.1:182291-250165 GCF_000334495.1 Tupaia belangeri chinensis
AGGTGATTTTTCACTTTCCCTCTCTCTCTCTCTCTCTCTTACACTCTCGCTCTCTTTCTCCCTCTCTAATTAAAATTAAAAAATAATTAATTAAATAATTCTTGTAAAAAAATTTCAAACCTCTCTGGTCCAGTAGTCAGGTGGAGGTTGCTGCTAAAATTTGCCTCTGTCCTTTTCTCACACCGATGCAAATGCAATGCTATACTACAAGAGATTCTTACCATCTCCACAATGGTAGGAGATTGTAAATGGTCAATATTGACTTTTTTACATTCTCTTGATTCAAGACAGCTAACTTCATTTTCGGAACTGTTTTAAACCTTTGTGTGTTGGTTTATAAAATAATGTGTGTAATCCTTGTTGTTTTCCAAAGTCCATAAAAAGAGAAAGAGAAAAAGAGACACCGAAAGAGAATCTATGTGGCCTGTCTTGACCTATACTTGGAAGTCACACAGTATTAACCCTTCCAGCACATTCTGTTCATTAGAACAGCCATAATGTCTCAACCAATTTCAAGAGGAGGGGCAACCAACTCCACCACTTCATGTAGAGTTATAAAATTCTGAAAGAGAATTTGTGAAAGAAAATATGTCTGTGATCACCTTGGGAATATGAAATCTGCCACAAGATGCTATTTTGGTTTCTAGTTTAATAAAAACAATCTGAATATACTATTTATAAAACATACTTTTTAAAAATCATTTGTGTGTACTTGAAGAGATGCTGTGCACACTAGGGACAGTGTGGGAGGAAAGTAGAAAACGTGGAGGAACTAGAGAGAGGAAATCAAGGGGAAAAAGTAGAAAAACATTAAATAGACACAAAAGTGGAAAATTATCTGTTGATATCTTGATTATGCATATGATAATATCTGTATCTTTGGTTTAATACACAATGTATTTCATGCTGGGGAAATTAATTTTATAAGCTGTAAAGTTTAGTGATTGAACATAAAAAAATAAATAAATTAAAAAAATCTTTTGTACTAAAGTTATTTATGTCTCTTTGGAGTTTTATTTCTACTATTATCACTATTAATTTTTTTTTGAGAGGTTTTTGCTATAGGGCGCGAGTGCTCGCCAGACATAGACAGAGACAGAAAGCGAGAAATCACCCCCCAGGGAGGATGGCACGCCTCAATCACTTCTCTTCCGTTCTCCTCTCAGGATCTTGGGCACGCACACACACGCGCCTGGTGTGAGTTTTAAGCCACGGGGTCCAGGATGCGAACTGCGGTAGACCACATGGGAGTCCAGCGACATAGCCATTATGCTAACTGCTGGTCCCTATCGCTATTAGATTTTCAACTTCCAAAGCCACTGGTCTTTAACTTTTTCTCTGCTACAGCCTAATAATTTAAGTATGGCCCTCAGGTGATATTGCAAGAAGTGATAAGGACTATAGTAGACTTTTTGGTATAGAATATTCAATTTGAAATGTTTATTCAAAAAAGTAATACTTTTAACCATTTTTAGACTAATCTTAAGAGTCATATTAACTTGTTTAGGGAAAAAAATGATAAGTGTACTGTGTCCATTAATCTTGTTCAGTCCAATATAAATTATCATTTTATTTTATTTGATGATCATTTCATCTAAAACAACTTGATGAACTGACATAATGTACATAAAACCTTATCACAAGTAAATATTCAATGCCATATAATATTGTTCTAATATATTCTATATAGTCATGATCTGTGGTAAAAATTATTTCTCCATTAAGAAAAGGTTAGAGACAGCACCAGGTAAGGACACCATGAAACAAAAATTAAACATAGTGGAAAAATGTATTATAAAAATACAAAGACCATGCCACTTTCGTCCAAATTAAAGGTAAGAGTACATTAAAGTAGAAAGGGTCATCACAGAAATGATCACACCAGTCAAAATGACATCATCGAGAATAAATTTCAATCTTTTTTAAAGGTTAGAAGACAAAACACTATCCTTGCCTTTTGAAAATGTCAGATAAAATGTTACTTTTCCAAAGTGTTAAGCATTGTTAATCTGAACATTATAAGGACAAATGAGGATAAGGGAATAAATTTAATAAATACAATTAATCAGAAATTATTGTATATTCATAGAAGTTAGGATACTCTCAAAGAAAGACTGAAGCAGATTAAAAACTCACATTCATTATTCTTTGGCACGTTAACTATTACCCAAGAAACTAGAGGGGAAAGAATATTTAATGGCTTAGAAATACAAACAAACTAATCAAACTCAAAGAAGCAGAAAGTAGAATATGATTACCAAAGACTAGGAGGGTATAAGGAATGAGGAGATGATGGTCAAAAGCAATAAAGCCTCAATTAAATCAGAGATTTTTAAAAAATTTTACATATATTACTCAGTGTGACATTATAGTAAATGATAATGAATTGCACATTTCCAAAAAAGCAGCAGTACATTTTTTATGAGCTATTTATTTATTTATTTCAATTTGACCAGAGAAAGACAGAGCAAGAGAGAGAGAAAGAAGGAAAGCAAGAAAGCAAGCCAGCAGGTCTGAGACTCGAACCACAGTTACCCATGTGGGAATCCAGCACCTTCAACCACCTGTAGGTCCTGTAACAGTAAATTCTAAAAGTTCTTAGCACAAAAAATTATATGCATTTTATGTAATGGATATGTTTGCTAGCTTGATTTAATTATTACACACTATATTCATAAATAATAACTTATCTTTGTACCCCATAAATATATACAAATATAAATTGTCAATTTTAAATTAAAGGGTAAATACTTTTAAAATTTTAAATGAAGATTAAAATTATTTTACCCAAACTGAAATAACAGGCAGAATTAAATCAACACTTGATTTACAAAACACAACCTTATATACTGGATTAAGAGCATAATTTCCATATTAATTAGATATCACTTAACCTACTTCAATTTCTTTCTTGGAAAAGTAATATTTGCCATGGACTACTTAGCAGGGCTTCTATGAAGTAATACTAGGCAATTTCCAATAATCTTACATTAATTTTGAGGCTGTTTTCTGTCTTTCTAGCTACCTTTATGCATAAATATTTTGCATATGTGCTCACGTTAAATTAATATTAAAATTTCTTTAAAGTGGGATTGCTGAATCAAAGAGCGCATTCATTTTAGTTTCAAGTGCTTTTCAACATATAGTTTATAGTTTGCAATATTGATTGGATGACTACTCATGCTCCACTCTTAAATTACATAAGATAAACTCATATATTTTAAACTTTGTAGGATCCCTTTTCTTAGAGATAAAAAAAAAATTGAGATTATTTTTCCTTTTCTGATTTGTGGAAGAGACCTAATATATGCCCACTTCAACTCAGTAAGGCGACCCCCCAAAATAAAAATGATATTCAAAACCGTATGCATGTCATGTATTGGGTGTATTCTCAATAAACATGTCTTACATGACATGCTTTTTTCATGTGACATGTAAAGATGTCGGAGGGCCTCTTCTTTTGTTTAGAAAAATAAAAGCTGAACAAACTGAAAAATCAGCACGCTTCTTAGATCGGAGAATTGATGTCACAGAACATGCTGTACCAAAAACTGGAGACAGATTGATGTAATTAAAAAAGATGATTTTGAAACCTGTTCAAAGCTCTCTACTCTCTTTAGCAAAGCCTGCTCTCAAAGGAGACAATATTACTAGCACTTAAACAATTGGGGATGTACCAAAATCTAACCAAACGGTGAAAGGAAATTTGTAATCCTAAACCCTTCTAGCCTTCAAATGAGGAAATGAAAAAACCCAACTCAAGCTCACTAAGAGACTGTGACTTAAGAGGAGAACCATTTAAATATAAAGATCTAGATAGGTTAAAAATCTACCATGCTGACATTAATCCCCCCTCCCAAAATTGGAGTTGCTATATTAATTTTAGACAAAGCAGAGTTCTGAGTAAGGAAACTTTTCAGGAAAAAAATAAAAGAGCCATCCCATAATGATGAATCAATTACTCAAGAAGATGAGTCCTTAATATGTATTAATATTGGGAATGAAAAAAGGGGCCATTGATATAGATACCATAAATATTAAAAGAATAGTAAATAGATAATATGAACAACTCTATGCTGCAAAATTTGATAATTTAGGTGAACTGAGCCAATTATTTAGAAGACACAATCTACTAAAACTCATACCAGGGAAACTAGATGATCTGAATAAACCAATATCTATTTAAAAATAAATCAATAATAGTTTTCTAAACAATAAGTTCTGGACTAATAGACCAAAAAAAGCTGTTTTACTGGTAAATACTACTATTTTACAAACAAATAATGTTAATACTATATCTTTTCCAGAAAGTAGAAGCAGACAAAGTGTTTCATTAATCATTCTAAGAGGCCAGAATCAGTCTAGTATCAAAACTAGAAAAAAGAGAGGCAAGCTACAGACCTATATCTCTCATAAACATACATGCAAAAAAGTTCTCATTAAAATATTTCAAATTAAATTCAACAATACATAAAAAGTATTATACACTATGACCAGGTGGAGTTTATTCCAGGTATGCAAAGCTGGCTCAACATTGGAAAAATCAATTAATGTAATCTGTCACATCTATAATAAGCTCCAGTAAAAAAAATTGTAGGATCATATACATACATAGATGCAGAAAAAGGACTTGAGAAAATTCAGCACATGATAAGAATAGTTAGCAAACTGGAAATGGAGTGGAACTTCCTTGATCTAATAAATATAATGTACACAAAATGAAATATTATTCAGTGAGCACACAATGAGTCACAAAAAGTAACGGAGGATCCTTACATACTATTGCTGAATGAAATAAACTGATTTTCAAAGGTGATTTACTGTGTGACTTCCATGATATGACACCCTGGAAAAGGCAAATCTTTGGAGACAATAAAATGAGCATTTGTTGCTTGCAGTTTGGTGAAAGAGAGGAAGGGATGTTTAGAAGTTGGATTTTAGGTCAGTGACACTGTATTGTTTAGTTCTATCATGGCAGATACATGACACGCATTGGGGAAAACCCATAGGACTGGGCAACACAAAAAGTTAACTCTAAAGTATGGACTTCGGTTAATATAAAAATAATTTTTCATCAGTTGTAACAAATATAGCACACCAGTACAAGATGTTAGTAATAGAAGGTACAGGAGAGAATATATAGGAACATTACTGTCTGATTTTCCTATAAACATAAAACTACATTAAGAAATGAGGTCTATTAATTAAATATGCATGTAATATCAAAATGAATAGAAAATATTTATCTGGAAAATTTTCCACCATTTGTGTCCAACTTGTATGCTTAACTTTTCAAAATGTATAGAAAATATTTATCTGGAAAATTTTCTACCATTTGTGTCCAAATTATATGCATAAACTTTCATAACTCACCTTTGCCTGCAATTGCTAGAATCATACTTACATGTTTTTTGGTTTCTTCTTTTAGATTTTTGCCATAGGGCACACGTGCTCACCAGAGAGAGATAAAGAGAGACATAGGAAGAGGTAAAGTGAGAAATAATCCTCCAAAGGAATGCCCATGCCACAATCCCTTCTCTATTCCCCTCTTGGGACATGCACATGCACCTAGAGTGTTTTTCAAGTCACCAAGTACTTGAACTGACCAATAAACCATGTGGGATCCAGTGTCTTAACCACCACACTACCTTCTGGCCCTTTACAATCATCTTTTAAAAGGTCCTGCCAGTGCTTCCTCTTTGCCTCAGAATATTACTCCAGGCCTACTGGAGAATATTTGTCTTTCATGCCTACTCTCTGTAAACTTGTATTTCCAAGAGTTTCATATAGTCATAGATACTAATTTTAGAAAATTTATGTGGAATTCTAAGAACTTGAGAAGCTGGAAGACTGGGTGAGAGGAATAGTGGAGTTAAGAGATCGTTATGCTATAAAGGTGCTTCTCTCTTCCTCCCTCCCTCTCTCTCTCTCTTGTTTTCCTTTCTCAACCATGCATAGACCTTCAACCAAAAAATAAAAAATGTTCCCTTTTCTTCGCATCCTCTCTAATTATCCAATTATCGTTTATCTTTTTGACAGCATTCTAACATATGACAAATAATATTTTACATTTCTTTACTTTGTTGTTTCCCTGATGATTAATGAAATTGAGCATTTCTTCCTGTATCATTAGGTCTTCCCTGTATCATTAGCTCCTTTGCTTATGTTTTAATAGGTTACTTGTTTCCTTGCCATTGAGTTGTTTAGGTATTGGGAAAAATAAAGAAATATAAAGTCATCATAATAAAGAGGGAAGAAGAAAAATTATTCCTGGATTTATTTTTTTCTTTATTAGATATTTTGCCATAAGGCACACACACTCACTGGAGAGAGAGACAGAGAGAGGTAGAGAGGGAAACTGAGAAATCATCCCCTTGGGGGGATGACCATGCTGCATTCCTTTTTCCTACATTCTCATGTTGGGTTTTGGAGCACTCACGCACATGTGTCTGGTGTGTTTTTCAATCTACCAAGTCCAGAACTTCAACTGTAGACTTGGCCATGTCGAATCCAGTGCCTCAACCACATCACCTGTTCATGCATCCCTATTTTTTTATAACATGATTTTGTTTATAGACTGTCCTATAGAGGTCAGCAGGTGGTGTCACTTTTAAAGGCACTGGACTCCCACATGGCCGACTGCAGTTCAAGTCCTGGACCCAGCAGCTTGCTTTCTCACTTTCCCTTTCTCCCTCTCTATCCTGTATCCTGCTCTCTCGCTCTCTCTCTCTCTCTGTCCTTCTTTGGTCAAATTAAAATAGATAAATAAGTAAGTAAAGTAAAATAAAATAATTCTTTAAAAAAAGAATATCCTGAAGAATCTACCAAAAATCTATTAGAACTGATAAACATATTCAGTAAAGTTACAGGGTACAAAAATCAGCATACAAAAGTCGTTATTATTTCTATACACTAATAATGAACCATTGAGAAAAAAAAGTTCTACTTACAATAGAAACAAAAACTAGTCATGCATAAATTTAATCAAAGATATAAAAGACTTGTACACTGTAAACAGAAAAACACTGATAAAACAAATAAATGGAACAATATCTGTGTCAGAAATCAAATGAATCAATATTGCTAAAAGATCCATACTAAAACTTATGGAGACTATGAAAAGCAGTCTTTACATTCTATGTAAGCCCATCAAAATTCCAAAGTCACTTTTTTTTTTTTTGAGAGGTTTTTGCCATAAGGCGCGTGTGCTCACCAGACAGAGACAGAGAGACAGAAAGCGAGAAGTCACCCCCCAGGGGGGATGGCCACGCCACAATCCCTTCTCCTCCATTCTCCTCTCAGGATCTTGGGCGCCCAGCGTGAGTTTAAGCCACAGGGTCCGAGACGTGAACCGTGGTCGGCCACGTGCGAGTCCAGCAACATAGCCATTACGCTAACTGCTGGTCCCCCAAAGTCACTTTTTCACAGTAATGGAAAAAAAGAAGTCCTCAAGTTAGTATAAAACTGCAGAGACTATGAATAAACAAAGGGATCATGAACAAATAGGTGGTGAATATGTTAATTGATTGTTTACTCATGTCACATTTTATACATATATCAAAATATCATATGTAACTTTTTAATAAAGAAAGAGCTAATGCAAGGTGGTCTCCATTGGTGGCAGCTTCTATACTATGGCCAGGGATATGACATCTTTACTGACACCAAAAAAACATGTAAAATCACTTGAGTCAGCTCACAGCATGGTGGATAAGGAGGCAGGATACTCAATGGCTGACCCTGCAGTTCAAGTCCCAGGCTCAGCAGCTCAATAAACACTTCAGGCAAGTGTGTGTGCATGCCAAAAATCCCCAGGAAGAGAAAGATGGAGAAGAAGGGATTGCAATGTGACCATCCCCAATGGAGACTGCTCTTCCACCTTCTTTGTCTCTGCCTGTCTGTCCATAAAGCGTACATGCCCTCCTGAAAATTTAAAAACACACACACTTAATGTTTGGGATAGTGTTTGTGATGAATTGCCATTCAAGTCTATCTTTTGGTAATTTCTCCTTCAAGTTCATCTTCTTAAAAGGCAGATGCTTCAGGTATTTTGGAACTTACAAGTTTAATGGGTTACTATTTTTCTGTTCCAAGTGGTGTTTCCAGAATGATGGTGTAAGTATTCAGAATAGCTAATGTGATGGAAGTCTCTGAAATTATAATTATATGCCTTGATTTTGTTTACAAAGAAATGAATTTGGTGACATCAGTTGCTTAAAATAGACAAAATGTCACAGGACTCTACTGATTCCTGTTTGGCAATACAGATTGTAGGAATTAGAATGAGTTGCTCATAGGATAACTGGGTAACGTCATGATCTGATGGCTGTTAGTTATTCATCCTCATGTTAACCTTGCCAATATGTAATTAATTATAAAACTGTAAGGACTAGGCATATAAAAAAGTTAAGAACTGACTAATAGGTCCTTATATTGACACCTATCATGTCACTTTTCATACAGTTATTTTGAATTTCTCTTATTTTGGGTCTATTATGCTTCGGTTAATCTTCCAGACTTTTGCATATATAGTTTGCTCTTTCAACATCCCCTCTCCACTCAAGAGACAGAATAAGATTTACTAATCCTTTGGGTCCCTAATTAGATTTCTGTTTATCCTAGAAATATTTTTTTCTCCATCAAAAATGGGTTACGTGTACTGTTTTAATTCCATAGTGCCATCATTCCCCTAACATAACGTGTTTATTTATTTTAATTCGATGTTCAAAAATTATCTTTGTTACCATTGTATTCTTACCACACTATACAAACTTATTGCTTTGATTGCTTTAAAAAGTTTGAAGAAAAAATTTTTGAGAGGGATTTTTGCTATAGGGTGCCAGAGACACAGAGAAAGAAAGAGAGACAGAAAGTGAGAAATCACCCCCCCAGGTGGGTTGGCTACACTGCAGTACCTTCTCTATCATTCTCCTCTGGGTATTTTGGGCATGCACACCCATGTGTGTGGCCTGAGTTTCAAGCCTGAGTCTGGGACTCGAACTGTGGTTGGCCATGTGGGAGTCCAGTGATGTAACTTACAGCATCTGATGGTCCTAAGAAAGGAAAAGATTTTTTCTTTTTAATCTTTGAGTATTAGAAAACTTTTACTTCCAACAAGAGTTACTACTCAATTTTCTCTGTACCTAGTTTTCAACTGCCTGGTTGTCTTAGAGTTCTATAGCTATCAAAATAAATTATCACAATGTTAGTGGCTAAAAACAACATATATGTATTATCTTACAGTTCTGAAGGTCGGAAGTCTTAGGGCTAGACGATTAACAGGCTTAGTCATACCTGCAATTTTTATTAACTTTTGACATTGTAGTCGAACATACCTACAGGTTCCATCCTGGATTAGGAAAGGAGTATATTTGGAGAGGGCATAATTCTGTCAACCTTAGTCATTGATTTTGCTTCTTTGGTTTTGTTTAGCTTGTGTGTGTTTTTCCAATTGGGATGTCTGTGGATGATTTCCATGTATAAAAAAAATAAACTTTATTTTCTTAATTGCAATCGGACTATATACATCACCATAATGAGATTTCAATGTCAATTTACTGATTTCACCAAAGAACTTAGAATCAACTTTTAAATAAATAAGAATTACTCATCTCCATTTCAAATAAGTGTTGCTTTTCCATTATAAATATGAGGTAATTTCTAATGTTAACTTGAGTTCATTGTAACTAACAAAAATCTAATGTATCTATCCTCCAATGCACTTAAGGGTATTTTATAAAACATAAGTATAGTAATGAACACCATTGTAGGTGAAATTTTATAGATACAGCTAATCCTCAACAACTGAAATGATCTTGGACAACTCAAGATTCCCGCATCTTTATCTTTTTCTTTGAGTTCACTTTATTGTTTTTATTCACTCAGACTTTTTCTTAATAATGAAAATGTGTTCACTGAGGGTGTAGATTTTGCATCTCACGAACTAAACTGCTGGAAAGAATTTTATCATATACTTTTAGTTTTATCATATATTCTCATTATTTTTTTTAAATGGGTTTATTTTCTATTATATATTTCACATGGAAGACCTCAAGAAATAAATTAATTGCAATGATTTCAAAATGCATTCCCTGGATTGGATACTTAGCCTTTATAATTATACCTAATCTATAACTAGAAATGTATATAGACACTAAGTCAGCTAATAAGTAAAATCAGCATGCAAACTATAAACCTTAAGGATGGGGACCATGCATGATCAGTTAAGTCATTGTGCCCCATGATTTTTTTTTTTTTATAATATGATTAACATTGTTTCAATCACAGGTACATCCTTTGCCAGAGTTAGACTCTGATGCTAACTTTAAACAACGATCTTTGTTACTTTAAAAGAAAATTCAGTTTAATACAAAGAAGTTGAAGAATTCAGGACCCTTGATCAGAAGTTTTTAATGCTTGTTGTACTACTCTGGTGTAGACAAACATTCAAATAAGACTAAGAAAGAAGCCTTTACCCATTGAAGACATGATCTAAGACATGCATGAACTAGGTGGTCTATAAAATCTAGCTGGCCATCAGGATGTTATCAACACAGGACTCCTTATAACAGCGCTGACATTTGAAAAGCTTTAGCCAGAGTTACAAAAACAAAACATTCAGAGTAACAGGACAGTTACCAATCCAAGTGTAACTTTTTTTTTTTTTTTGCCTTCTATAAATAACTGTTTTGTGGGTTTCAACTGTGGTTCATTCCTGGTGGGAGGAGCTGCAGGCATACAGGATGATCTACTGATTTACCTTCTCAAAGTACTCTTTGGAGGTGGTTGGACTTGGCTTAATTGTGGGAGAATCTGGTGTCCCATTTGCTGGGCAAACTTTTTCATGGCTTTCCACAAACTGGGATGCCTTCATCAAGTGGAGGGTCTCTAACATGCTTGGGCCCACTGGAAGATCATTGACACTCAGGTGCTTGATGATTCCATTGGAGTCAATTATGAAGAGACCTCGTAGTACAAGAACTGGACCTTCTAACAGCACATTGTAGTCTGGAGAAATTTGTTTAGTTGAATCGGACAAGAGTGCGATGTTCATGTGGCCCAAACCACCATTCTTCCTTGATGTATTTATCCAGGCAAGATGGCTAAATTGGGTGTTCACTGAAACTGCAATGACTTCATAATTCACGTCATGAAATTCATTTACTTTGTCACTAAAAACAGTAATTTCTGTAGGACACACGAAGGTGAAATCCAAAGGATAGAAGAAAAGCACCAAATATTTCCCCTTAAAGTCATCAAGACTTAGGTCTTTGAACTCTCCTTTGACAACAGCTATACCCTTAAAATAGGGTGCATGCTGGGTGACAGCAGGAGCCTGGTAAGAGAAACTGGTGCTAAAGGCAGACTTTCCTTGTCCAGAACCAGACCACAATAGGTTTGTCAGGCACATTCTTCCAGAAGGAGCAGATCTAAAGACTGTAGAGACAGAAAGATCCCAAGGAATGGTGCTCACATGTTGGGCTAGGCCCGAAGCAACCTTCTCAAAGCCATAGCCGTCTTCAGCACGCTGAAGCTGTGGAGTGGGTGGATAGCAGGGAACTGAACTGAACTTGAACTGAGAGATTTTTGGTATAGGGTGTGTGTGCTCACAAGACACAGAGAGAGAGACACACAGAGACAGAGAGACAGAAACCAAGAACTCAGTGGGGATGACCACACCACATTCCCTTCTCCTCCATTCTCCTCTTGGGATTTTGGGAATACATGCACACGTGTCCAGCATGTTTTAAGACGCTGGGTCTGGGATTTGAACCGTGTTAAACTGTGGGAGTCCAGAGAAGTAACTATTATGCCATTTGCTGGTCCCATTATTAAACATTTTTAATAGTCATTGGCTTCATTTGGTTTAGTTACCCTTTTTAAATTGAAAGCAGAAATGAGCGTCAGTATCACACTATTAAAAATGTGGTATAATTAATAATAACTCTTATACAAGGATTAGGAGCATTTTCTAGAAAATGCTAACTACCAAACAATTTCATCCATACCTAAAACAAAATGCAAAAAGAAATTAATATACCAGGGGATTTGAAGGAGTTTACAGAAAAATGAAATTATAGTACCAGTTCATTTTAGTGCAAAAATGTTTGTCTATGCATTTTTTTCATAATGTCAATTTTATATGGCCTTTTTGAAGACCCTTCATATTGTGTTCAATAAATACTAGTTGCCTGAATGAATAAATAAATAGCTAGTATTTTTATTTTAAAAAAATAATTTGTGTGGGCTTTGTGACCTGGTGGTTAATGCAGCAGGATTCCATGTGGCCAATTGCATGGTTTGAATACTAAACTGGCAGCCTGAAACACACCAGGAGTGTGTGTATGCATGTGCGAAATATTGAAAGCAGGAAGAGATGGAGGAAAAGAGATCAAGACTTAATCATTTCCCACGGGGGGAGGATTTCTCCTCTCCCTCTCACTTTGTCTCTCTTTCTCTTTTTCTCTTCCTGGCAAATGCACAAACTCTCTAGCCAAAAATTAGAACAGAATAAATAAGATGTAAAAATAAAGACAAAAAAGACATTTCAAATTATACCTTGATACCAATAATTTGTTGCTATTCCCTACAATTTATCAGTACTTCGATTGAAATGAAAATGAAATGTTTATATTTATCCATATAAGATGAACAATAATACTTATTTACCAAAGTAGTATTTTATTAGACTCAATGACTTCAAATTACCGAAAATATTAGATAAGTTGGTGACGTTTTGCATAGTAGTCATCATTTAAACCAAGAGTAGTTACATTTTTCCTATTCTTTCATTCATATTTTAAGTAAAAATGTGAACTAGGATACCTTATACTTAGAGGATTTTTGTAAATCAAATAAAAACACCTTTGCACTCACTTTTGCTCTCTCCATGCACTGTGAAATTCCTCCATAGCTAGTAGCAGTGGAGCCATCACTGATAAAGGACTTCAACTGTCTATTTAGGTGATAAGACAAATGTGGAGGAGTTGTATGACCTCTGGCTTACTACTTTGTTTTTAAATAGAGAGATTTATTAGTAAAGTCTAATGTAAAAATGTAAAAATAAATATAGCTCCCATTATTAAAATATTTTTATCTTACACAGCATTTTTCTGGCATCTTATAACTACTGACATTATAATTCATATTTAGAGATGAGAACACTGTGGCTAAGTGATTTTGCAAGGTCATAGGTTCATTAAAGATGAATCAGGACCAGGTCATAAGACTAGTGGTTAAGGGAGTGGGATCCTACATGGCTGACTGTGGTTCAAACCTCAGCCCCAGTGGCTTAAAAAGTATGCTGAGTGTGAGTGTGTGTACATGTCCCAAATCACAATAGGATGGAAACTGGAGAAAGGATTGTAGCAAGATCATGTCTCATTGGGAGGGAGGTGGATTTTCCCTCTCCCTCTCCCTCTCCCTCTCTCTCTCTCTGGCAAGCTGCACACACATTCTGGTAAATAAAAAATTAAATGATAGATACAAGTCTAATTCTTGATACTATAGCTTTTATTCTATACCATGATGCGAGATTCTCTATTTTTTCCCCTTCTTTTTATGTTACTTGTTTATAAATATCTATATAAAAGTAAATATCACAGAAGAGCCCAGCATTATTATTGACAAGAGTTATGACTGGATGCCATAGTTCCTCAATTTTTAATGCTATGCAAATACCTGATACTTGGGAGTTGTGTTAATAAGAAATTATTGTGCATATAAATAAGGATGGGAAGAAACAATAGGTGAAAAGGAAGTGGCAAATAAATAATGAACTTGACCACAGCCTCACTTGTTTCTTTTTCTTTTCTTCTTTTTCTTCTTTTCTTCTTCTTCTTCTTCCTCCTCCTGTTCTTTTTTTAAGACAGGGTCTTATGATCTTCCTGCCTCGGCTTCGGTAGTAGCTGGGCTCACGATTGTGCACCACCAACCTTGGCTCTTTGTCAGAGTTTCATTATGTTGCCAGGGCCAGCCTTGAGTTTGCAATCTTTTATATCAGCTTCCCAAGTCATTGAGTGAGATTACGAGCACATGCTGCCATGTGTGCCTGACTTTTTAGGTGGGACAGGGAATCAAACAAGGCCTCCCACAAGCCAGGCTATGGGGTTCACGTCTTACCGGTATGCACCACAGAGTGGTCCTCGACTTGCTTCTAAAAAATAATCCTTTATACATTGGCCTAATAATACTTGAATTACACTCTCATTGTTGAATTTGAAAGATCAAATATTTCCAGGTATTATTCTCATTTATTATTGATTATTAAACTAAACTTAGCCGTTTCCCTTCATTTCCAGATATAAGAAAAATGCCTCATATCAGTAGTAATTAGAATCATGTAATCTTACCACATCAAAAAACCAAACTTAATGCACATGTTTTAGGTAGGATTCAAACAAACCATGGAAAGCAAGACCACCTGATGATATCTAAACGGAACACTGAATTAGATTGCTTATGGATGTGGCTTTATTTGTGGGAAATAGTTATAGTTGGTGGAAATGATAACTCAATTTTACAAGATAGCTTCCAATCACCGAAAATGACATAATTCAGAGAACACTGAAGAGTCATTCAACAAGACCACCTATAGAGTTAATTCTCAAGGTGTATTTGTCATCCTCCATTTAGCTCTTTCCTACAAATGCTACAGAGAATTTAAAAAAGAATGACACAAAGGCATATCCAAATCAAGTTACCAACACAATTAATGATACACTGACTTAAATTGTGAGCAGCGATAAAACATCTTCAAGGAGGCAATCAGACAGCTCACTCAGCAGGAGTATAGCAGAGGTTGCAAGCAGATTTGAGATTCAAGCTGCCTTGTAATTGTACATCTGAGAATTAGAAGAGCCATTTACTCTCATCAGATAGTCCAGAAAATTCAAGCAATGGGTTGTTTACTGGTGCTCTGCATTCTCCTTCAGTGACCAAAATTGTTAATTTTGTAGCAGAATTTATAATTAAAATATTATAGTTTCCTTACATTTTGCAGAGGAGCACAAAAGACATAGGTCCATTTGTAAGTTATTTTTTATATAATTAGGCAAATTCTTGGAGTATATATGTGTGTGTGTGTGTAAATTATTTGCAACCGTAAAAAATTGTGCATTTTAAATTTCTTCAAGCTCTTGAGATCTAAGTGTGCTTAGATAATGGGAGATACACCTGCCTACATGTTTCCATTGGGAAACCAGGAGCAGAATCCTGAGTCCAATGTCAATGTCTGTCATTTTCCTTTTGTTTAAACAGAGTAAAGAAGAGTACAAATGCCATTTTGAAGTCGTCATGGTTTGAGTAGGATCTGAAATTTCTCTTTATATCGCTCTCTATACCATGCCTTCCTGTTCCTCATCTAGAATTTCTGTGCCCGGTGGGTTCTTCCTCATTCTATCACCTTTTCATGCTCAGTCTGCCATCTTTAAGCTTAGCCTAATATCTTAGTCTAATACCTTATATCTTAAATCTTAATCTAATATCTCAAAATTTGTATAAGGATTTTATCAACCATTATTTGAATAACAGCTGTCCAGCAACCACTCTTCCATGCAGAGAATGACAGATATCAAGCTATACAGATAAAATTCCTGCTATTTCAAGTAGTGAATTCTTGCTGGAAACCAGGCTCAATTTTTTTGCACACCCAGTAACTTAGGTGCTGTGTTACAACTACAACAGTGCTACAACAGTAAATTTTTGAGAAACATAATTGAGAATAAATATTCTTAAAAATGAGAATAAACATCCCTATTAGTCTGGGAATGCTTCACAAAGGCGTGAGGCTAAATTTAAGCCCTAATGGGGGAACAGTGATTTTCTAAATGATTGAGAAGAAAAGATATTTCAATTTACTTTGAGGGTTAGGTTTCCATGTATGAATTTGGAGTGGGTATGGAATACAAGCATTATGGCCATAGTACAACTAAAATCAGATGTATTTCATGAACACAAAAAATACTACTTGATGATGCAACAGAAAACAAAATATACTAACACCATGATGTGAAAGTTTGTTAGAGATTGACTTATGATCTAAAAAATATCTTGAGAAGTACTTCTGAATCATTAGGTTTAGAATAAATATGTCTCAGTAAAATAAAGGTCTAATATGACAAACACAGAACTCAAATAATACACAATGGGAAGCAATTGTTAACTCCTTCCTCTCAGATGCAAAACAAGACAAAAATGTCCACTCTCACTCTTTTATTTACAATAATACTTGAAGTCCTATCCAAAACTGTTCAGCAAAGAGAGAAATAAAATGCTTCCAAGTCAGAGAGAAGTTATTTCTGTTTTTTTTTTTTTTTTTTGAGAGATTTTCACTGTAGGGCGCGTGCGCTCGCCAGACAGACAGAGAGAGACATAGAGACAGAAAGCGAAAAATCACCCCCCAGGGGGGATGGTCATGCCGCAATCCCTTCTCCTCCATTCTCCTCTCGGGATCTTGGGCACGCACGCACACGCGCCTGGCGTGAGTTTTAAGCCACCGGGTCCGGGACACGAACCGCGGTTGACTACGTGGGAGTCCAGCGACATAGCCATTACGCTAACTGCTGGTTCCCAAGTTATTTCTGTTTTTAAAATCAGAAATATAGAAAGCTCCAACGATTCCACCAAATGCTGCCGGAACAAGTAAGTAAGTTTAACAAAGTGGCAGGACACAGAATAAACATACAAAAACTAGTAAATTTCTTTTTTGTTTGTTTGTTTGTTTTTGTTTGTTTTTAGAGGAAACATGAGAAAGATATTCACCAGAGAAAGAGCCAGAGAGAGAGGGAGAAGAGAAAGCACACCACCCCCAACACCACCATGGGAAATGGTTAAATGGCAATGCCTTCTCCTTCATCTCTCTGTCCTTTCAGGAATTTTGGGAATACACATATTCCTGGTATGTATCTTAAGCTGCTAATTTCAGGACTTGGACTGAATGATTACTCATGTGGAATTCAGCTGACTTAACTACCAGGTCATGAAGGTGGCCTTGAAAATTAGAATCATTTTTAAACACTAATAGTAAATTTCCAAAAACAAAATCATTTACATTAACCACCAAAAATAACTTTAAATAACTAAGAAGAACTATAAGCAAGGAGGGGAAATATATCAATATCAAATACTAAAAATTGAGAAGACTAAATGTAAATGGAATGATAACTAATGTTTAATAGTATACACTATTGGGACCAGCAGTTAGTGTAATGGCTATGTCACCGG
The DNA here is from genome assembly GCF_000334495.1 of Tupaia belangeri chinensis. Classification (NCBI taxonomy): domain Eukaryota; kingdom Metazoa; phylum Chordata; class Mammalia; order Scandentia; family Tupaiidae; genus Tupaia; species Tupaia belangeri. The sequence goes on from NW_006198747.1 coordinate 199,515, forward strand.
ACTCCCACATAATCAACCACGGTTTGAGTCCTGGACCCAGCAGCTTAAACTCACACCAGGCGCGTGTGCATGCGTGCCCAAGATCCCGAGAGGAGAATGGAGGAGAAGGGATTGTGGTGTGGCCATCCCCTTGGGGGGTGATTTCTCGCTGTCTCTCTGTCTCTCTCTGTCTTTCTGGCCAGTGCACGTGCCCTATAGCAAAAACCTCTCCAAAAAAAGAAAAAAAAATAGTATACAATATTGAGACATTATTCACTGAATAGAAAAAAATGTCTAAAATTAATATGAGGCCACACAAAAACCTCAAATAGCTAAATTAATCTTTTTTTTTTTTTAGAGGTTTTTGCTATAGGGTGCCCAAACAGACAGAGAGAAACAGAGAGACAGAAAGTGAGAAATCACCCCCCAGGGGGGATGACCACACCGCACAATCTCTTCTCCTCCATTCTCCTCTCGGGATCTTGGGCATGCACACACATGTGCCCGGCATGAGTTTTAAGCCTCCACATCCAGGACGCGAACCGTGGTTGACTACATGGGAGTCCAGCGACATAGCCATTACGCTAACTGCTGGTCCCAGCCTAAATCAATCTTAAACAATTAGAACAAAACTGGATGCATCACAATACCTGATTTCACAATGTACAAAGTTATAGTAACCAAGGAAGCATGGAATTGCATAAAAATAGACTAAGGATAGACTGGTGGAATATAACACAGGGCCAAGAAACAAGCCACCATAGTTAGTCTCCTTATTCCCAACGAAGGAGCCAAGAACATGTAATATGGGAACAACAGGATATCAAGACATGCTTTTGGGAAAACTGGATATTCATATGCAGAAAAATGAAATTAAACTCTTATCTCACATCATATACAAGAATCAACTCAAATGGATTAAATGTTTAAATGTGACAGGAACCAGTTTATTAGATCCAAATTCTTCAATTTATGGAAAAAGGAATATAATCTTAGAGAAGAGAGTTGTGACTTCACTGAAAGTAATTAGGCTTTTAGCGGCAAGACTCCAGAATTCAGATCTTCTAGCAGTAGTTAATATTTAAATGGTCAAGTGAATTTATGCATTTTACTAGAACGCCACAGAATTGAGACTAGTGAGTGACTTTTGCTGTGAAAGCACATATGACATCATTTTACAAACTCTAGCATCAATCAAGGATCATGTTACTTTAAACAAAGTGCATTATTTTAGATTCTAAAACCTCCTTTTCATTATATTAGCTAAAATTCAGCCTCTGGGGCCGGTAAGTGGCATGGAGGTTAAGGTACTGGATTCCCATATAGCTGACCATGGTTCAAGTCCTGGACCTGGTGGCTTGAAAATCATTCTGGGTATATATGTGTGTGTGCACCCAAAATCCTGAGTGGAGAATGGAGGAAAAAAGATTGCAGTGTGGTCATCTCCCCAGGAGGTGACTTCTCACTTTCCCTGTCTCTGTCTCTCTCTCTCTGGCAAGCACATATACCCTGTGGTAAAAACCTAAAGAAAACAAAGGGGGGAGGAGAACAGTGGGTGGTGTGGTGACTAAGGTACTGGACTCCCATGTGACTGACCAGTTTGAGTCTCAGATACAGTGGTTTGAAAATCATTCTGGGCATGTGTGCATGCATGCCTAAAATCCTAGGAGGAAAAGATATTGAAGCATGGCCAACCTCCCTGGAGGGTGATTTCTCACTTTCCTTTTCACTATCTCTGTCTGTCTTCTCAGGTGAGTATACATGCTTTATAGAAAAGAAAAAGTTCAATCACTGTATTATTGAATTTAAAAATCCATTTTCATATCCACAGCTATAGTGAGTCCATAACACAGAGTCAAACATTTGGAGAAGTTCACCGGAGCTCATTAGCCAGGGTCCAGTCTCCAAAACCTCCCTAGTGTTGCAGGATTTCTAGGTTGCCAAGTTCATGTATCCAAATAGGCATGAAATTGGCCCAGTTGGTTGTCTACATTCTTGGGACCTGTTTTTGTGGTTCTATTGATCTAGATCTTTGGCCTTTGTCTTCTCAGTAAGCTTACTTAATATATATATTTTTTTTCCAGCTGGATTCCATCAACATGTAAAATCAAACGTGAACCCTGTCTCCTAGTAAGATGCTTGACCTCTGTCATGGGCCTCTAGGTAGAACTCTGATGGAGGATCCTTGACTGCTACCCTATTGATATCCCCTTCCAGTAGGAAGAAGCCAGGATGGTTATCTGTACTGACCTTAATGGCGGTTAGGGACATATTTTCAGGGGAGGATTTGATCTTAGAGATTGATGAGACATAGCACTAAAGATGGAAAAAGTCCAAGACAGAAACATAGTAAGCTTTACCCAAGATGGAGGCACAGTGACTAAGTTTTCACAAGAGCTGGCTACATTAGGATTCAAAACAGATACAGCTAAGAGAAACAGTTTCTATTTGCTAACTACATTCTAATGAAAAGTACAGATTGATACTCTACTGAACTCACAAAGAAGGGGTAATAAATAACCCAGACTACTGTGTCACTATTTTTTGAAACCCACTTTCTTTTCAGAGAGCTAGCCCATTTCATTGTCTCAGCTCCTCTTTGGCAACCCATTCTGTACCTCTCCCTGTACCTCTGTTCTTCCTCCCCTCTTTTAATAAACTCCTTTTTGCTATCCCCTCTGTGTGTTCACATCTCTAATTATTCATGAATGTGGGACAAGAATATAGAAATCTTGCAGTCCTGAATCCAGCACTGGCATTGGGCTTGATTACCCCAATAGTCCATGTCACTAACTCCTTTGCTCTGCACTCTATTTCATTTATTTATTTATTTATTTAGTTAGTTAGTTAGCTAGTTAGTTTGCCATGGGGCAGGTTCACTCCCCAGAGAGCAAGAAAGAGGGAAAGTGAGAAATCATTCCCTATAGGGGATGACCATACTGCAGTCCCTTCTCCTCCATTCTCTCCTCAGGATATTGGGTGATATGAGACTTCCCAGAAGATATGTTGTCTTACATATAAAAGATGTCTAACGCAACCATGGCTTGAGTCCCAGGCCTGGCAGCTTATTGAGCAACTACGTGTGCATGCTCCAAATCCCAAGAAAATGGAGTAGCAATCTCCATAGGGTTGGGGGGTGATTTCTCACTTTCTGTCTATCTTTTCCTATGGTGAGTGCATGTGCCCTATAGCAAAATCTCTTAAAAAAAAAATCTGCACATAACTTGCTTAAGTCAATGGCCTCAGGCTTACAACTAAAATATCTGATTATTTTGCACCTGTGCAAAATTTAATTAAATATGAATTGTCTAATAAAAGATACTATATTAATGTGTATGGTGTAATTTTGAGGACAGTGACAGAGAAAAGTGAACATTATTCCCCACCTCAAGAAGGTTGTGATTTATAAGTGTAGAGATATGCAAAAGTTATACACACATGCAAATCAAACTTTTAAGAGTTATTTAAATTTATCGGTGGCTATTCCACAATGACCATTGATAAAAGAATGTAGGTAACTGATAAAAGAGCTTCAAAATTTCTTTTGTTTTCCCTTATTTAGAATCCTTCACATAATTTCAAGTCAGAAGTGGCTTCAATATTAACTCGTGTGGATGAGAAAATATATTTGGTAATAAAATTGCATAACAGAAATTTGAATAATGTGAGTAGTTCCTTGACTATAAGGATAATTTAATCATATTTCAACTCTTCTGATTTGATTTGTGCTGAACAATAAAAAGAACTGATATTCAAGGAGAACACTGAAAAGAATTGCCTAGATTTATACTTCATAAGTGCAAGGGAAAGACTACCTCTAACTTATTGGAAGTAATTTATTGACAAAAAATAAAGGCACATCCAAATCAAATGAGAGACTTTATGCCAGAAAATATTAACTCGTGTGGATGAGAAAATATATTTGGTAATAAAATTGCATAACAGAAATTTGAATAATGTGAGTAGTTCCTTGACTATAAGGATAATTTAATCATATTTCAACGCTTCTGATTTGATTTGTGCTGAACAATAAAAAGAACTGATATTCAAGGAGAACACTGAAAAGAATTGCCTAGATTTATACTTCATAAGTGCAAGGGAAAGACTACCTCTAACTTATTGGAAGTAATTTATTGACAAAAAATAAAGGCACATCCAAATCAAATGAGAGACTTTATGCCAGAAAATAAACTGCCATTTTGCAATGCTGGAATCCTTCAAAAGGCAGTGCTCAAGAGAAGCACTTCACAATTTAGCTGATTTTTTACTTCTGATTTTGAAAATATATCTTGGGGTTTCATGGGCTCTTCTCTGCGGATAGTACAAAACGGTTCCAGCCAATTTCACCTAAATCAATCAGCCAAGACCCAATGCACGGTGACACAATCAGCAGGGATTCACCCAGCTAGACTCGTCAGTTCCTCCCTCCAACAAAGAGACAGACTGCTGCTGGAAGCTATGAAAACAGCCCCAAAATCATTGTGTTTTTTTGAAAGTCAATGTGAGTTACAGAACTAATTATCATCACTTACTGATTAAGAAATCTTCATTTGGACCAAGCTCATTTCACCTCCCACCAATCACTATTTTCCATTTTTAGACTTATGAAGCTAAAAGAGCACAGAGTTTTGGGGAGAAATTTGCATATTACACATGGCTTTTTTGTAAGTTGATGTTTATGTTGTTCCAAACAACATCTGAATGCTAGTAGAAATAGGTGCTGAATATGAATAAGCTTTGGTGTCATTTTTTGGGCAGTGAAACTTGTAAAGTATCTAATAATAATAAAGGAACGTTTAAATGGCTAGAATAGTTTCAGAAAGGCAAACCTATAAAGACAAAAATCAGATCTGTGGTTGCCACAGACTGTTTGGGGACATGGTTCAAAAATAAAGGGGCACTAGTTATTTTTTGTAGAGGCAGAACTGTTTTTTAATTCTGATGGCGATAGTAGCTATGTGATTGTGTTTTTGCATTGTATTAGCTCTACATGTATATATCAAAACTCATATAACTGAGGGTGAAATTTTCTATGTGTTAACTATATCTCGGTGTATTCCGCTTTACAAATAAATGATTTTAATATAATACAAGGTACATTAGAGATATGTTTGATGTTTTGAAGAACTCGTATGGAAGAGACCACGCTTGCCTTTAAATACGCATTTGTAGCACAAAGGCCTATTAACTTATACCTACTTTATTTTACCCTATGTTGCCTATAGGAAGTTCACAAGCTTGGGCTGGCTCTCTGGCAGTAATGTACTCCTCAAAAAGCTTGGGTCCTGTGTGACCACTGGAGTTCAAATCCTTAATCAGTCAGCCCAATATATATTGGGCACAAGCATTGGCATGCAAGATCCAATGAACTAAAAGACTGGAGGGAGGGGACAGCAGTCTGATCAGACCTTGTGGAGGGTGCTTATTTCTCTTCTGACCCCCACCTTTCCCCTTGCACACATAGACTCAAGCATGAATAAGGAGAAAAAGCCATGTTTAAAAAGTTTGATGAGGGGCCAGCAGAGGGCATGGCCAAGTGAAGTTTGAGTCCCAGACCTGGTGGCTTAAAAAATCAAACCTGGCACGTGTGTGTGTGTTTCCAAGATCCCAGAAGGAGAACAGAGAAGGGATGGCAAGGTGACCATGCCTTCTGGTGGGTGATTTCTCACTTTCTTCCCTCTCACTGTCTCTGTCTCTCTCTCTCTCCAGCAAGTGTATATACCTTATGGCAACAACCTCTAAACAAAAAAAAAGTTTCATGAGACAATAGGAACTTTGCTTTTTCTTATAGCTATGGCTATGTTGAGTCACAGGAGGAAAATAAAACTCCAATAAAAGTCCATTATTAGAACAATTAAGCAAACAAAACAAAGATCTCAGGCCAACCAAACACTGAAACACTATAGTCTATACCTTCGGGAACTCAAGAAACAATATATGAGGCTTGGACTATGGTGCCACTTCCAGATATAAAAAGTTTTCCTTACCAGGTTTTACTTCTTGCCTTGTGCCTCATTCATGCTGTAGAAAATCCTTGGGGCCAACAGATGGTGTAATGGAGTGTCACATGGACGACTACAGTTTGAGTCCTGGACCCAGTGGCTTGAAACTCATGCTGGGCGTGTGTGCGTGTATGCCCAAGATGCAGAGAGGAGAAGGAATTGCAGTGTGGCCATCTCCCCTGGGGCATGATTTCTCACTTTCCTGTTCACTGTCTCTAACATGCCCTAAGGCAAAAACCTCTACTATACGCACACACACACACACACATATACATATATACACACATTTTATCTATATAATTTAATATATATATATATATACACACATATATATTGTATGTATTGTATATACATATATAAAATTTACAATAAAAATAAAATTCTCACACTCAGGATGAATACATACCAAGTTCTACAAAGAAATCTAAGAGCCCTATTACAGATCCAGTGTCTCATAAAAACTTTAAATCTTGTGCATCTGTATATGATATATTTTAAGAAGTTCCGCATTCCCTTCTTCTCTCATCTCCCCTGCCTAGTGCTTTTAAATAGTGCATTTTCTTTGGTAGACTGTATTTCTCTCTTAGAACAGAGATTTCTTTCCAAAACCACCTGTGCTGCTCATCCCATTCCACGTACTCACAAATTTCACCTTCAATACTTAAGAGCCTAATAAAATATTTCAAAGTAATAGGCGCTAAATAATTTTTGCTAAGTAGAAAAAATAAATAACTTGGGAGTATTTTTTACTGTAATTTTTCTCATTCCCTCTTAGTTTTCAATACCTTGATTCTGAGATTTATTCCTTTAGAGGTAGAAGACTGTTCTCATGTAAGTTGCTTATAGCTGTTTTTAATTACCAATTTTATATTTTAATTGAGCTTTCCAGATACTCATTCTCATCAGATTGCCAAAAAATGTTAAAACAATTTTTAAATTATAGATAAGAATTTATTCCAATACTTTTTATTGATGCTATTATCTATATAGGGTTTATGTTCTTCTACAAAACACTAGTATAATTATTTTGACTATAGGTTAAGTAGCATGTCAATAATTAATATTATCAATATAGGGAACTAGATACTCTTTCTCCCTCTCCCTCTTTTTTTAAGAGAGATTTTTGCTATAGGGAGTGTGTACTCACCAAAGAGACAGAGAGACAGAGGGACAGAAAGCAAGAAATAACCCCCCAGGGAAGATGACCACACCACAATCCCTTCTCCTCCGTTCTCCTCTTGGGATTGTGGCCATGCACACTCCTGTTGTGAGTTTTAAGCCCCCAGGTCTAGGACTCAAGTCTCTGTCAACTATGTGGGAGTTCAGTGATGCAATTATTACACCATCTCCTGTTCCTGCCAGGAACATTCCACTCTTGGGAATTAGACACACACGTACATATGCCTGGCATGAGTTTTAAGCTGCCAGGTCTGGGATTCAAATCAAGGTCGACTACATGGGAGTCCAGCGACCTGAACATTATGCCACCTGCTGGTCCTATCTGCTAGGATACTCTTAAAACTCGTTTTACGAAACTACAACTAGCTCTGAGATAAGTTATAACATACCTCTTATCATGGTGCTGAGCTCACTTGAAAGTTAGAAAAACATTGATCTCTTGGCCTAGAACAAGTAGTAAGTCAGTCCCAGGGCAACATCTGACTCAGGCAGTGCTCATTGTATGTCTGCAGTCGTAATTAGTGCCAGTGTCGCCCTGTGAGCAAGTGCCGACAAAGGAAACGACAAGAAAAATAGAAAATGAAATTGTATTTTACAATATTGGAAGAAAATAACTATCAACCTAGGATTGTGAAGCCAGAAAATATACTTTGCAGGTAGTAGAGTGAAGAAAGTACATTTTCGAATACAGCAAAATGAACAGAATTTGTAACCAAGGGCATGACTAAAGGAGATTTTAAAAAATGCTGCTGCTCTGAGGGAAGTAAAATGACTCTGGAATGAATTCATGAAATAAAAAATAAACAAGGAAGTGTAAGCAAAAATATAACCCAGAGAGTGAACATTTAGTTAAATCAAAACAGAAGTGATTTGGACAAAGTAATAGAAATAACATCTATTATGTGAGGTTGGAAAAATTAGGACTAAACTACAGAACAGTGGAATGTTTGATGGGAAGTAAAGATGATGTTTTCTAAGGTTATTGAGGGGATAAGGCATAGATTAATAAGATATTCCTGTTGTAAAGGAAAGCACTAACCATTCATGATTTAATATTAAGCAAACAAATGATATGACAAACTTTGGTTTATCATAGAAATACATCATTGGTTTCACATTAGATTTTCAAGTAATTAAGTGATCACATTTATTAATTAAAATTCCTAAACCAGATAATCACTTCAACCAGAACAGTACATTTGATAAAACTCAATAACCATTTCTGATTTTGAAAAAATAAAGTAAAAAATTAATTCCCCCTAAATCACATGCCATTTATAAATTTGGCTTTTTGGTTACAGGATGTGTGTGCTGACTGGAGAGAGACAGAGAGAGAGAGAGAAGGAAAGTGAGAAGGCAATCTCACAGGGGTGGTCTCACCTCAATCCTTTCTCCTCTATTTATTCTTTGAGATTTTTGGCACACATGTGCCTAGTGTGTTTTTTAACCAGTGTGTTTTCGAGTCTGGATCTCAGTCATGTGGGTTCCAGCCTCCCCAACTACCATGCCACTGGCTGGTCCATTAGTCTATTTGTATAATGCACAAAACTAAGTAAAATTAAACAAAATATTTTAAGATATATCTATATGATTGCATTTGTACTTCTAAAATATTTAGAAGATAGAGAACATAGCTCTTCATTTTACACACACACACGTGTGTGTGTGTATGTGAACAAAGAAAAAGAAGCAAACATGAAGAAAAGGCAGGAGATGCAATTAGAGTGGTTAAAGCATGTTGGTGGTAAATTCATGCTATTTACTTCCTAAAGATGTTCTATGGCTTACGTGAGATGTGTATATTTTCTATGAACCAAAAGAAAATACATTAGTAAATTATAATTGTAAACTAGTACACAAGCTTTAAATGTTCTTTTGATCGTATCTCTTCTTCATCTTTTCAAAGCTCTTGGCATGTCCTTACCTGCTCAAAACAGCAGAATGTTTTGGATAACTCCTTAGGTTAAGGAATACTCATGGAAGAAATTCAAATATATATAATAATTCTATTTAGACTGCATATTGGATGTATTTTCATTCTTATGACTAAACCACATACCTTAAAAGCTCTGAAGACATAGTGGAGTCTGTCTGCTCTACAGCCACTAAGCTACTCATTTTTTCATTAAATCAAGGAGATTTACCTGTTTCCATGTGATTTCAAACTTAGTGTACACACTATTTAAAATGCAGATCCTTCTCTCTCTCTTAAGAGAGTTTTCTTGGTGTAGATACCAGAATATGTATTTTTAACTAGTCTCTCTAGAAGAAATGGATGAGGTAGTCTTCTGACGGAAATTTGGTAATCCATTCGATAGTAATGGAATAGACACATTAATAATGAAGAATGATTGTTGCTGGTTTCATTTGGCACAAATCAACTTATACTATACTGTAACTTTGCCATCTGTTAGAAAACATTTGAACTCAGTAACACTATATCCAGCATAAAGAGAGAGTGGTTCATTTTTCACAGTGAAAAAAGTTACTGGAATTTCAAATGTATTTTTCACAGCTCCGGTATTCTCATGGAGCTTTCACCATGTCTACAATAATATAGAGAATTTGTGTTCCTCCCTACGTTTTATTACTGAATTATGAACCTGTGTATTTTGTATTTGTTAGATCTATAAATCATAAGTTTTGTTCTAATTACCATCTTCCAATAATTGGGTGGTCTTAATTTAAATAGAAAAAAGAAACATTGATTTTGGCTTGTGAATAAAACTTTTAGTGATAGCAATTAATCTTATGTTGCTTTTAAAAACAGCACATTCGGTGTGACAATTATCAAAGATTACTAAATATTGAAAACCACAATGCTGTTTTCTAATCATAATTAAAGTAGGTTATTTGGTGAATACTAATTTCAGAAGAGTTTCTCAAAATCTTTTAGCAAATAAATATTGTCATGTCAGTTATTTTGTGCCATTTTCTAACACAACTTATACATCTATCTAGAAATTATTGGTATATTTTAGATTTTGGTGTCTAATGAGCATATCTATCACCCAAAACTCTTGTGTATGAATGTGTATGGTGATGATTTTTTTCCCCTTAACTAAGCATTAAAGTATTATTCCAGACATTTTAAAGTCATTCTTTATATTACAACCTTAACAATTTGAAAAACATCCATAGCTAAGATGATCTCTGACACAACTAATTTCTATCCTTAAATATCAGAGATTCATTCTAAAATAGTTCTCTTCCAACTACAATGGGATCCACATTCATTTTTTGTCCCCCAAAATAAGAGAAAACATGGAATATGCCATTACTTCTGTTCCAATGCTAATCGAAAGGCACCAGCCAAACAATTGGGAAGAAATGATCACATATGTTATTTATCTTGGTAGGGCAAACATTTTTTTCTTTTCTTTTCTTTTTTTTAAACAGAAAATGGCTTTTAAATCTTGCCTATACTGAGCAGCCTGGACATGACCCAGAATTGCAATCACTTCCAATGCAGAAAAGTAATTGGACAGGGTCAAATTTGGAGCCATGTTTTTAAAATTTATGAGAATCTTCAGTCTTACATATCGTCAGTGAATCGGACTGTTACAACTTAAATCTCAATGGTCTGCACAGAGAAATTTTTGGCAAGTTTTTATGGTTCTAATCACTCATGAATATGAGAACTAAGAAAAGTTCTTCATTAAAACTTAAGGGACACTTGTCTACCATTCATTTTTAGGGTTGTAATGAAAGTGAAAATATAGACCAAAGATTTAATCAAAGCCCAATAGGAAAAATATTTTTTAAAACCCTCAACTTGTTGGTATCTCTAGCGACATTAATGTCTTATAGCATCACTAGTGATAATTTAGTTTCCTTTTTAGTACACACACACACACACACACACACACACACAAGAGCTTTAACAAATGATTTGTTACTCATTCCACCCATCAGAAAATGTATTCCATAGAAAAACAAAATTCTGTTTTATTCAACTTGCACCTATTCTCACACATGCATAATAAAATAATTTATTTCTGTGCTATAATGTTTTTATGCTGACCTTTTTCTTTCAAATTTGGAGAAATGAGAGCATCATGTTTTCAGATGTGTAAAGCAAACAAAAAAATAATTAAAATGTAGTACTTTTTTTTACATAGAACTCAACTTTATGGTATAATGAAGAAAGATTTTGAATTAGTTTAGGAAATATGAACAACAATTTTGGCACACCTTCTCATTGGGGTATTATACTATTATTTATATAAAAATACAGGCAGAAGAAAAGACAAAATTGTTAAGATAAAAATTATATAATACCTTTAGGGCTAGCACCACTTCAGGTAGATAAGCACAGAACATAGGGAACTAAAAACCACATGGCTGACTGTGGTTCAGATTTCAGCCCTCATGACTTGAAAAACATGCTAATATACCAAAAATCCTGATGGGATATAGAAATGGAGAAAAAAAGATTGCAGTGTGACCACACCCTATTTGGGGCACTTTCTCTCTCACTTTGTCCCTCTGGCCAGTACATGTGTCCTCTGACAATAAAAACATTAGTAAAATATTGGGTCATTGGGAAAGTCATAACACATTTTTGCTCAGAAAAAATAGATTTATTAATAGTAGCTGAGTTTGGGACCACTCGTTCTATAAAATGGTTCTAGGCAGAGCACCAACACAATTCAACAAAGCTAGCAATTTATAGTTTAAATTGTTGAAAACTATATTCCACATGCAGAATTTACAGAATTGCAGCTTTCAAAGTCAAGCTATCATCTAGCAAATCACAAATTTCCTTTAGTGGAGGAATTCCATCGGAGGCTTGTAGGATAGCATATTATTTAAAGTTACACTAGTTGCTGTAACCAAAAGATTCCTCAAACTATAGATTTGAAAACAAAATATATCAATATTTATCAAGTAAGAAAATTCTAAGATAATGAACAACTGTGTTCCAGACTCCCTGGTTCTTTTGATCATATTCCTCTGCCCTAATAGATTTAGGGCATTATCCCCGAATATACCTTAAAATGGAGTCAGAGAAATTTCTGAACTCGTATTTGAGAGAAGAGAAGGCTAAAGATCACAGAGAATACTTAGATGAGAGACCTGAAACCATTGCCTCAACTCCTAAGTCATTGGAAGACACTGAGTCATACTTCCATACTAAGCTGCAAGAGAGTTTAGGTCATACAGTCTAGTCATATTCCTGTTATAATGACATTACAATGATTTGTTATGGTCACCTAGCAGCACCCACTATGTTCAGTCACATAGTTAGCTGTTTAATCTATGCATAAAGAATCTAAAATCATTCCTGACTTAGAAATAAATTGATAGTTACCACAAGTCCTCACATTTGAGTCTCTATAGACTGAGAAAGAAAAATCAGTCTTGTATCTTTAGATGAGAGTGCCCTTGGGTACAAGATACAAATGGTCCTCTCTGACAGTGTTATTTTCTGCTGAGAATATTTGCCAAACCTGAGTGCAAGTGACAGTATTCCATGTATGCATATTAAACTGCACATAAAAAATATGCACGTCTTTAACTTATTCCATTTTGTACCATTCACATTTTACCTCATATGTGGGTTGGTATTTAGCCTCTCTAAAAGTATTTGAACTCAAAGGTTATGGTTTCTTTAGTCTCCATGGAAACACTGACAATATATTGAAAGTTTTCTTTGTTATTCATGTTAGCTCAGCAAAAGGTACAGTTGTCTCTGATAAACGGAAAATATGGTTGGCTGAAGCAAGTATTTTAAAATGAAGAGTCTTTTTTTCTTTCATCCACTTTAAATAAATAATTTTATATTCTAATACTGATTTTCAAGTTAACACGAATAATACTATATCGTATCACTTTAGCTCACATACTAAAATGAATAATTCTTTTTCCTATATCTTTGTTTTTCATTTGAAATAACTTTCTGGGTAAAGTGTCTTAAACAGTAAATGAGTTCAGTACACAAACTTATTCCTTCTATTTAACTGGCAAAAGTACAAATTTTAATAGTTTTATTAGGCAGCCAATTCTCACTAGCTTTAGGTTTGAGGTCTGATCATAGGTTTGACCATACCTCTCTTCACAGTTTTCAAAGGCAGGTTAAGGTCAATTTGCGTTTTTTGAAAACCTCTGTAGTGCTGAAGACAGTTGGGCTCTCTGTGATGATTGTCGTGCCACTTTTCATGAACTTCTAGACTTTGATAAGTATAATCTGTCAACACGTATATAAGCAGAATCTCTGTAACCCTGAGCTTTACCATTCATTTTGCACTTTAGCCTGACAAAATTGAGCCTCGACAGCATTGCAAGTTTTTTCAATGTTGGTTCTTCTAAAACCTAATTCCAAAGCCATTGGATTTTGTAATTTAACATTTATATTTTATTCTTTCAAACAACTTGTGAGATCTTGTTATTGAAGCCAAGCTTTAGTGAAGTAAATTAATTCTGATCCTTTCCTGTGGGGAATGAAATGTAATATCCACTCAAGTCAATGGGATCTCCAGACAAAATGATTAAAAGGCAATCTCATGTTTTCTGGGACCTGAATAATTTCAATATAATTTAGATATTCAAACCTGTTTTATCCCAGGTCAAACCTCTTTGATAAATCACAACAAACAAATCAGAAATGTCATATTCCTTTGTTTTAATCTTTGTGGTCAAAGTTCACTAGACATTTGCTATTACTCTTGGAAAGACAATTTCTCCTAACATTTATTTGGGGATGTTGAAAGAAGAAAAAAAATCACTCTCTTTCTCGGGGGCTAGACAGTGGCACAGAAGAAAAATGTGATGCTCTTTGAGGTTGAACCATATGGGAATGTTCCAGGTTTGAATCAGGAGACGTCTCTGAACATGCAGGGTTCACGTGTGTTCATAACCCAGAACTGGTTGAGGCTGGGATGAACTGCAACGTGGGGCCCTGTTGGCGTGTTTGTCTCTCTGTCTCACTCTCTCTCTCTCATTAATGGAAGAAAGAAAGGAAGAAACTTTTAAAAAACAATACACTCTATTTCTTTTGCTATGGAAAGCTGAGCTGAACTTAAATTCGAGAGGTGTAGCTTTTCTCTGCAAAGGAATCCAAACAAGAAGGCAGTTCCCTTATGAGAATAGCTCAGCTCCCATGTCAGTTTTGTGTTTTCAATTTGGTGTCTTACAACAGTCAGCTAAAAAATATATATGTTAGAGAAAAAAGATGAAGGGTTCCTACTTTAAGAAAAAATAAAGAAAAAGTAGTATTGAATTATATTCTGACTTAATGTGATAAGTAGGAAAGTGACCTGTTATATAAATTGGAGGTTTACAAGTTTCAATTTCCAATAGCTCTTACCATTGTATCAGTCCAACAATTAATTCTACTTCATGTGTTCTCATAAAAAGATAAAAAATGTATGCTTACCCAATCCTTAAACAAAATTGTAGTTTGGAAACAAACAGATAAGACATAGATTTCAGGATTGAAATCTGTAGATTTTACTCCCATAATTTGAAAATTTAAAATAAGAGCATACAATAGCATTTCTCTTCCAATATGGGCAGTCCTTAGGCAAAAGACTTAGACATTTGAGTTGAGACATATATACCATTCAGCCACTCTTCATTGCACTAAAAAAAAAAAAAAGACTAATTATTTTGAAAATATACATCTCTGTATCTAAGAGAACCAATGATGAGAAATGTGTTTAAATAATCTATATAAATCATGTGTAAAATTATGATTACTATAAACATGTTTTATAACTGTATTATACCAAGCCCAGGGGTATACAAAAAATTAATATGGCAAGCATTCAAAATAACCTTACTAATTTATTTATTAAGGTATTTAGTTTCTATAATAGCTGTGCTAGGCAAACTCTAAATGAGTTTGAAATGCAAAAAAATAGGTATGAAGGTTGGTGTCATTAGAATTTACTGTGAGTCATGGGAATAATTGAAAATCCCAAAAGTGAAGGTGAAATTGAGATGATGTTCAAGGACCTAATGCCTGGGAATATCAATTTGTAAAAAGTTTTCAGAGGAATAATATACCATGTCTAGAACTAAAAATAGAACAATGAGAAAATTAGGTCTTGATTATCATTGCATCATGAGAACCACAGGAAAACGCTTTTCAGGGGGAGTTATCACCTGCCAAACCATACATAGAGGTTTAGTAAAAGAAGGATTAAAACCAATGAATGTTTTGGATAAATTATGACTTATTCATAGTAGTTAGTTAGCCACAGCACTTTCTGTAACTAATGAAAAAGGAAGATAAATTTTAAAACATTTTAGTAGATAAATGAAGGGAGAAAAAGTAGAGCCAATGAATGAAGAATTCTAGCTGTAAAGGGAAGTAGATAAATGAACTACTAATCAGAAAGAGGTTAATTGAATTATTTGATTTAAAAGAAATTAAAAGAGAAATGAGCATGCTGAGGAAATGAGCTCAGCATATAGGAAAAATAGCTTAAGCATGATTGAATACTAGGGATAGCAAAAGACTATAGACTCATAAGAGGAATTTTTTTGGGGAAAGAAAAAGATCATTCACTGAGGTATAGAAGATAGAGGCAAAAAGTAACAGTTTGTTTAATTTGTTTTGTTGTTTTTGTTTTTGTTTTAAGAGAGAGTTTTTTTTTCTCTAGGGTGGTTCTGCTTGCCAGAGAGAAAGAGACTGACAGAGAGACAGAAAGTGAGAAATCACCCCTCCAGGGGGGATGGCCATGCAATGATCCCTTCTACTCCATTCTCCTCTTGAGATTATGGGCATGCACTCACACGCACGCAGCATGAGTCTTAAGCCATCGGGTCCAGGATTTGAACCAGAGTCGACTATGTGGGAGTCTAGTGATGTAACCATTATGCCATCTGCTGATCCCAGTAACACAGATCGAAGGCTTGACATGAAGGATGTTGAGTTAAGATGAAGCAAGGATGATGCGTAGCCTCCACTGTGTTGCATGCACCACCAATACTTAGGGATCTTTTCCACGTGACTCTTTTTCTGCTGCTTTTTTCTTTTTCCCATTTTAGCATTACCTTTACACTGTGTCATCCTTTTTTAAATTGTAATTCTAATCAGGTTCATCTTATTTTACTGGCATTAGTTCTTCACCTTTTCAAAAATATATTTACAAGATCAACAAGACATTTACAGAACACTTACAGTCTGCACACTGAATGTTACGAGACACCCTACATGCCTAGCTCGGAACCCTTTACTCTGTGACAAGTTATGTGTGACTCCTGTTTAGTAAAATAGGTATCAGATCATCCTTGTTTTCCCTATTATATGCAAAAATTATAAACTTCAAATGTAAGAATGCAGAATCAATTTGGAATTTATTTAATTTCCTACTAAAGTCAAACTTGAAGAATAATTGTTTCTTGCTTAAATCAGCAGAATTCAGTGAAATCAATGAATGAGATAAATAAGGGTCTGGGGTATTGTCTCTATCATATTTAGGATACACATGCATGAAATTCATCATACTTTGGAAGTAACTTTGTCAAAATAACTCAGAATGCTCCACACATATTTGAAGAACTGCTCTACCAAGAGAAACAGAATTTCTTACCAGGAAAGATTTATTTTATGTAAAGTAAAATATGGAATCTTTCCTAATTATCAGAATTAGCCTTTTTATGGAAAAAAAATACAGTGTATCACATGATGTGAATGTTTTTTAAAAGCTTTGTTGAGACATAATTGTTATAGGGGAAAAATTTTTAAAAAACCTGTAAATTTATAGTATACAATTTGATGAGTTGATGCACATATACACGTAGGATGTTATTACCAAAGTAAAAAATATATATCCAGCACCTCAAAAAAAAAAACCTCTTTGTGTGTGGGGGAGAGGGGGCAGACTATATAACATTAGATCTACTCTTAACAAATTTTAAGTGAATAATATCATGCTATTATCTATATGCACTTTATTATAGAGCAAATCTCTAGAACTTACTAATATTGAATAATTTAAACTTTATATTCATTAAAAAATAACTCCATAATTATGAGATCCTGACATTTGAATACAAACTGGATGAATATGGAAGACCTAATGCTAAGCTAAGCAAGCCAGACTAGGAGAGACAGACTTTGTACATCCCCACTTAACATATATGGAACATCTGTGCTTTACAGCAGAAACTGGAAGACTGGGAGGTATAGCAGTAGGGAGGGCACCTGTGGATAGTAGAGATTTTGGGGGTTCATAGGGGATGGGTAACAGTGGGAGGAAGGAGAACAGAGAAAACGAACAATATGTTTAATCTACACAAAAATGAAAAATTATTTGCTGATGATAATGTATATGATAATGTCTTCATCATGACCAACAGGCACTGTACTCATGCTGAGAGAAAAAAAATGGTTGTAAACTGTAAAAATATATGGTAATTAAATGTAAAACAAACAAACAGAAAAAGAAAACCTCTCCATTTTCTCCTCCCAGTCCTTTGAAATCACAATTCTACTCTGCACTTCTGTGAGTGGATTGATGCACTATCCAGATTTCTGAGCCTGGCATATTTCACTTAATCTCACGTCCTTCAGATTCTTCCTTGTTGAAAGTATAAGATTTGCATCTTGGGCTACCGGATGGTGAGTTAGGATGAAGTCAGGTTGAAAAACAAGCTGAGCACATGTGTGTGTGTGCCCAAAATCTCAAAAGGAGAATAAAAGAGAAGGGGTTGTGGTATGTCCATCCCCCAAGGAGATGCTTTCTCACTCTCTTTCTCTCTCTCACTCTCTCTCTTCTCTCCTCTGTCTCTGGCAAGTACACATACCTGTAGCAAAAATTAAAAATTTTTTTTTTTAATTTAAGCTGAAACATAGTCCATGGTATACATATACCATGATATCTTTACCCCCTTATTTGTCAAGATCATTTGTGCTTTTTAAATATTTTGTCTAGTGTGACTAAAGTTGCAATAAAAATGAAAATGTAGCTATCTCTTCTAGTTACTGAATTCATTTCCTTTGGCTTTGTAACCACAAGTGAGACTTCTGGATATATGGTAATTCTACTTTTATTTTGTGAGTAAATTTCATACTTGCTAGATCATTTAAAATCCCACCAACAGTTTATAAGTGTTCCATATTCTTCAATCCTCACCAAAATGCATCTTTTTTTATAAAAATAAAAGCTATATTAACAGGTGTGAGGTAACAACCTATTGTGGTTTTGATTTCCATTATCCTCATGGCTAGAGATGTTGAATGCTTTTTCATATAGTTGGTCAGTACTTTTTTGTATTATTTGGAGAAACATCTATTCAAGCCTATTTTTATTTCATTTATTTACTTATTTATTTTGAGAGATTTTTGCTTTAGGGCATGTGTGCTTGCCAGAGACAGAAAGTGAAAAATCACTGCCCACCCCCACCCCGAGTAGTGATGGCCATGCCACAATCCCTTCTCCTCCATGATCCTCTTGGACTTTTGGACATGCACATGCAAACTCGCACTGAGTTTTTCAAGGCTCTGTATCCAGGACTTGAACTGTGGTCAGCTGTGTAGGAGTCCAGCACCTTCACAACTATGCCACCTGCTGGTCCCTCAAGTCTATTTTAACACTCAACTAACTAGGTATAGAATTGTACTTCAACATGATGAAGGCTGAGACAAGTCCATAGCAGCTAACATTACAATTCACACTGAAAGCTTTCCTCTGACATCAGGAGTAAGACAAGGGTGGCCGCCGTTACTACCTAAATTCACCGTATTAGTAGAAGTCCTAATCAGAACATTTAAGAAAGGAAGCGAATGCCTCCAAATAAAAAAAGTAATGAGTAAAATTTTCTGTCTGTCAATGACATTCTTATGAACAGAAACCTATAAGTATTACATAAATAAACTCTTAGAGATAATAAATTCAGCCAAGTTGCAGGAAACAAATTTAATTTAGAAAAATTAGTTGAGTTTCTATACACAAATAATAAGCTACATGAAGATGAAATTTTTAAAAAATCCTACTTACAACAGCACCAAAAAGAGCGAAATACTTATGAATGCACTTAACCAAGGAGAAGAAAGATTTGCACATTGAAAACTACAAAACAATTAATGAAAGAAATGATAGAAGATACAATGGAAAATTATCATATATTCATGTATTATAAAACTTACTATTGTTAAACTGTCTATACTATCCAAAGTAATCTACAGGTTCATTATTATCACCATCAAAATTCCAATGGCAATTTTGTATAGAAATAGAAAAACATTTCTTTATTTTTTTATATGTAAGACAGAATGTGTGTTCAAACGCATGAGAGAGAGTCTTCCTAATAAGCTCTGGCCATGCCATTATCCTTTTTTTTTTCTTTATATCTATATCCCACCAAGATCTAGGGCATACACGTATGTGTCCAGTGATTTTTTTTTTCCCCCAAACCACCAAGGCCAGAATTTAAACTGTGGTAGGCCTTGTGGGATCTGCTTCCTTGCAGACTTAACTGCTGCATCATGTGGTTGGCCCAACCATGCTAAAATGTGTATGAAACTACAAAAGACACAATATAAACATGGAAATATTTTAAAAAATGAAACTAGCATAACACAGTAAGCAAAACAATATGGTACTGAAACTAAACTAGACATGTAGACCAATGAAACTTAATAATTTAGAAATAAACCCATGTATATATGTTCGACTGATTTTCAATGAAATTATCAAGACTACACCATAGAGTCCAGCCTAGTTGTACTCACACACACATGAGTGAGAGAGCCCTCCAAACAAGGTTTGGTCATGCCACCTACTCCAAGCATGGGCTTTCATGCAGGAGCCCAAGATCCTAGAGAGTTAGAGGGCTGGGGAATGGAGGTCTTGGTGTAACAAGATGAAGTTGAGGGTTCTGTCTATGTTTCCTTTAATCTCTCTCTTTCTCTCCCTCTTTCATGTACATGAAAGTGCTTCTATCATAAAAAAAATATACAATGAGGAAAAAGAGTATCTTCAAAAAATGGTGTTGAGAAAATTAAATGTAAACATAAAAAATAATAAAATGAGGCAATTTTTACACTAAACTCAAAAATCAATTCAAGATAGGTCAAAAATTTAAAAGTAAGACCAAAATCTATAAAACTCATAAATAAAAGCATAGGGGAAATACTCCTAGACATTCATCTTGGTAATTATTTCAGTGATGTGACACCAAATGCATAGGAAATAAAAAATGAAAAAGGATGAGTGGATGAGGTTTTTTTTTTAAAAAATAATCTAAAATATTTCTGACAGCAAAAGATATAATCAAAAGAGTAAAAAGGCAGTAAACAGAATTGGATAAATTTTTTTTTTTTTTTGGAGAGATTTTCACTGTAGGGCGCGTGCGCTCGCCAGACAGACAGAGAGAGACATAGAGACAGAAAGCGAGAAATAACCCCCCAGGGGGGATGGTCACGCCGCAATCCCTTCTCCTCCATTCTCCTCTCGGGATCTTGGGCACGCATGCACACGCGCCCAGCGTGAGATTTAAGCCACCGGGTCCGGGACACGAACCGCGGTCGACTACGTGGGAGTCCAGCGACATAGCCATTACGCTAACTGCTGGTTCCCGAATTGGATAAAATTTTGACAACCATTTCTTTTTTTTTTTTAAGAGAGGTTTTTGCTATAGGGCATGTACGCTCACCAGACAGAGAGAGAGAGACAGAGAGACAGAAAGCAAGAAATCACCCCCCTCCCCCCAGAGGGGATGGCCACGCTGCAATCCCTTCCTCTCCGTTCTCCTCTAGGGATCTTGGGCACGCACGCACACGTGCACGGCGTGAATTTTAAGCCACCAGGTCTGGGACACGAACCGCGGTGGACTACATGGGAGTCCAGTGACATAGCCATTACACTAACTGCTGATCCCAAAATTTTGCCAACCATTTCTCTGATAAGAATTCCACATTAAGAATATATAACAAATTTCTATACCTTGACAGTAAAAGAACAACAACAACAACAAAAAACTATTAAAAAATGAACAAAGACTTTTTTTGAGAGAGAGATTTTGCTCTAGGGCACATGTACTAACCAAACACACACACACACACACACACACACATGCACACACGCACACACACACAGAAAGCAAGAAATCACTCTGCAGAGGGGTTGGCCACGCCTCAATCCCTTTCCTCCATTCTCCCCTCAGCACTTTGGACACACATGTGCACATGCTCCTGGTAGGATTTTTAAGCCACTGGGTCCAGGACTCGAACGGTAGTAGACTACATGGGAATACAACAATGTAACCATTACGCCATCTTCTGGCCCTTACATTTTCTTTCAATTTTTTTCCTATATAACATTATTTCTCTTCCTTTTGATTGCTTTTTCCTTACAACGTGATGTGATTTATATTTGTTCTCTTTCTACAATTACATTTTCCATCTCATTTTCATAGGAAGAACTTATTCTCAAGTCCTTTTACCTTTCTCAAAGAAAGAAAACAGTTGGTGATGAACTCAATAATATAGGCAAAATTAACACAGAAAGTTACTGTAGTATTTTCCACATTATATATTTATCAGACCTAAATTACGACATTTTGTAGGTTCAGTTGTTTATTCGTTTTGTTTTGCCTTTTGTTTTGTTTTGTTTTAGCTAAATTGCTCAGATGTCCCAGACATACCTATCGCTTGCTATCCCCAGGTGGGGATAAAGAACTTGCCCATCTGCTTTCATAATTTAGTCTTTGACTTTTGCTAAAGTGCAAGGTGTTAATAAGCAACACTAATATCATAGCACACATAATAAAAACAATTCGTCCCAAGAACTTCAATAATAACTTAAGCTTATAAACTTCCACATCACAAAGACAATCTCTCCCTAAAAGTTTCCTGAGTAACTCCCTTCAGCTTATAAACTCTGCAAGTACCACATTTAGGTATTTTGTCTTATTATTCAGAGAAGGATCTGATTAGATTGACATGGTAATAGAATATATAAATTCACCTGTGACAATTCCCTGAGAATCAAAGAAAAATTATGACACATATGAAGTATTCTTTTAAAATATTTTTCCTCTTTGAAACCCCTGACATTTCCACATGATGATTTAGTGTGTGTGACTTGAAATGTGGAAGGTCATCAATTTAATATTCTATAAAAAAGCCTAAAGGGATCTGCACTGCATAGTACTTGGGATTCTTTTTTCATCTTGAAGACAAAGTAATAGACCATAAGATTAAAAGCAATAATAACAAGGAAATTTAGAAATGAAAGCATCTGCTCAGAGTGAAAGAAACTCAATATCTATGGAATACAAATTCCTCATAACTAAATATGTTTCATAGTTTTGAAGCACTTCCACAATCATTATTTGATTTTTCACAATGCTCTGAGATGATCAGGGTAGTGTATTTTGTCTTGAGAGCACAAAACTTTAAGTAAATTCACTATTTCGTAGAACAAAACTTACAAAAATAGACTAAGTCTGAGTTCTTCTGACTCATTGCCCAGTGCTCTTTCTGTAACAATTATTCTCTGTAGGCAGAATTGGTAGAGGTATTATGAGCAGGGTGCCCCAATATGCCAACAAAGAATGCATTTGACCCAGATGCTTGGTCAACATGCTGATTTCCATTTGCAGCAAAAAATTGATATGGACAGATGTTTATACCTTCAAAGTTCACACTGGACAAGCATAGTTGAGTAATCAAATATCTTACCTGGAGAGAAGTACTCAAGCGCTGATACAAGCTTGTGAATTCAGACAAAAAGCTAGCTGCAATGACTGACCCTTCTTGCCTAAATATTCATGATCAGAGTCCAGGATAAAAGTAAGGACTCCATTCACAGTTACAGTTGTCCTTTAACAGCTGCCCACCTACATGCCTTTCTGGCATGGGGGTATATTTCTTTTCTGTTAAAAATCTTACTTTTCCATTAAAAACTTCTCTTTTCCTACTTTACATGTTTGTGGTCTTTTATTCTTTATGTTATCTCTAGCAGTCTCTAACTGTAGAGATCTGGACCAAAGAACTGAATATTTTCCACAATACAGCTCAGCTCCCCTGTTTGATAACAGAACTAGGAGAAGAAAAAAAAAAATTCTGATTTAAAGAGGGAAAACCAAGCTTCTATTGAATCATGCCATTCTGATCATTAGTATATGTTAAATGCTTACTAAGTTTAAAGTTATTTGGTCTGTAAGTGAACTCACTGATTATCTAATCCAAATTGATATATCCAATGGGTTAGATAATCTAGTAGTTAAGGTCCTGATATTTAGAGTAGAGAAAGCTTTTTATTTAAAGCAGAGAGTACCAGCTACAAAAATAGGGGCTAAGAGTCTCAAATCCATCTACTTGTTGCTCAGACAGGGTTGATTTTTAAGCTGAAGCAAGGGAAAGGTTTGAGGGTGGGAGGGAATTCTACACTCTCTTCTTGATTATGCTTCTAGCTGCAGACATTGAGAAATCATCAAATAATTAAATGTTCTTTTTCTTCTGCTTCTGCTGGGTTCTATAGACAAACTCACAATTTACCACATCACGGCCAGTTGATTTTTCTCCTGCAGAGAAGAAAAACATGAGTGTAATTGATACGGTCGCTGATATCTCAGAATGCACCTGTGCCTGGGTTAGCTCAAGCTGCCTACTTGTCTAGGGAAAACTGTTACCTACTGAGTCCTGAAATGGATCAAAGTACAAAGAATGAACTAGATGAAAAAAAGAAAGATTTAAATTTGACATTCAACCCTCTAGAGGCATAGAGAAAAATATTCTTCTAATTTGAATTCTAAGTTTTAATAAGAACATTACAGTTACAGGTCTGGATAAAAAGAGAGAAGCTATGTGAATGCTCTCTCTTCTACATATGAGAAATATTAAATAATAAAATAAATGTTACAAGATAGTCTTTATATTAAGTAATAAAATCAACCACAAAAGTAATGTAGGAATTCCATTTAGAACATCCTTGACAGAGATAACCACTCATCTTCAGAAATATTTCTAGAGACAGGAAGCTCACACAATAACTAATCCTCCTATGTAAGGAAGAATCCATGCGCATTCTCTCTTTCTCTCTCTTTAATATTCACATTTTTCACCCTCTTTGCACCACAATTTGATACCAGCTATCTGATTATTTTCAGTCCAAAATTCCTATTCTCTTTCTTAGTCTGACCTGCAGAAAAAAAATACTGAGTTTATCTGGATCAGTTCTCCTTCAATGATATACTTTGTTTTAATATTTGTCTCAATCTTTAATTATTTCCTCACTTTTTAAGATCTTGCCACATATGACATAGGTCAAAGAATATAGTTTTTGAACATCATGTCTAATATGCCATATACTCCTGGAAGGTCAGCAGAGTTTAAGTAATTTTTCAAACTTTGAAATCCCAAATTCTTTTAAACTTTGAGCTTCTACTCTGCATGAATTTCTAGCTTTTGGGTCTGGAAATTGGACTGTGCAGTCAACCATGGAAGATCCGGCTGTCCTAAGCTCCACACCACCTGCTGGCCATGCGCTCCATTGATTATTGCAGCACTATTCACAAATTCACAGCAATCAAGATTAGGAATCAACCTGTGTCCATCAACAAAGAAAGAAGGAAAGAGGAAGAAAGAAAAAAGAAGAAGAAAGAAAACAAAGAGTGAGAGAGAAAAAAAGAGAAAAAGAGAGAGAGAAAGAAAGAAAGGAGACAGAAAGAAAGAAAAGAAAGAAAGAAAGAAAGAAAGAAAGAAAGAAAGAAAGAAAGAAAGAAAGAAAGAAAGAAAGAAAGGAAGGAAGAAGAAAGAAAAAAGAAGGAAGATGTTACACACAAATCAAACCATGAACATCATTTTCATCAGAAAACTTTTTCTTAGGTCTGTTAAATATTTCTTTCCTGAGTCCCTCCAATCCACCCTCTACATTATATTTTTGTACTGAAAAATCACATTGTACCCCATGAATATATGCAATTATTATTGGTGAATAAAATTAGAAGAAAAAAGTAAAAGGGAAAAGAAATGGAAAATATCTTCTAACCTCAATATACCTCTTTTCTCTCCAGGTTCATGTTTCCTTCAATATTTACAATGTAGTAAAATTTTTTTTTGTTTGTTCTTTTCCAAATACTTCATCAAGCTTTAATAGTTTTCTTATTGAGGAACCAGCAGTTAGCATAATGGCTATGTCGCTGGACTCCCATGTAGTAGACCACAGTTCAAGTCCCAGACCCGGTGGCTCAAGATCCGGAGAGGAGAAGGAAGAGAAGGGATTGTGGCATGGGGGGTGATTTCTCACCTTCTGTCTCTCCGTCTCTCTCTGTCTTTCTGGCGAGTACATGCGCCCTATAGCAAGAACCTCTCCAAAAAAAAAAAAGAAAATGAAAAAGAAAAGAAAATAGTTTTCTCATTGAGAAGCCTAAATGAGACAAACTACACTACCATAGCCAGACGAAAAACTTATAGGTATTCTGCTGAGAACATTCCAAAGAGACAGAGAAGAGATATGAAAATAAATAAATAAATAAAATTAAAAAAAAAACAAGCCTTATGAGTAAATTATGACTACAAATCAAATTGAATGCAGGAAAAGTGTATGATTCTAGATAATTTTGAAAGTAGAGCTAGCAATATTTGCTGATGGATCAGATGAGGATTATGAAAAGAGGAGAAACAGTTAAGAATATCTCCAAAGCATTAATGGGACAAAGAAATGTGGTATTATCTGTTGAAGATATTTTATAGTTTTATCAACTGGACTAGGGAGAAATGTTCACATGTTGAAATACTCACTTTGTAAGCTAAATAATATGATTAAATGTATAAAAGAAAGTGAAATTAAAAAATGTGAAAAAAACGTAAGCTAATGTTTTTACTCTGTTCCTAAACTTATTCTCTGGCTGAAACTGAGGAATAGGGCTTAAAACATACCTTGGCACATTCTTATTTTAGACATTAGTGGCTATTAATGGTTGATAAAAATGATACCTTTGTTTTCAAACATTATAGTGAACCCTACATATTTATAATAAAATTATTTTAGTAATGATGTATATTCTCATAGGACTTTATTGTTAGTCCACATATGTACCTCAAATAAATTATTTGACTGGAAGTTCTTTCTAAAATACATATTTTCCTAAAATATAATTATTCTGTCTGTTAATCTCTGAAAACAAAACGTGCCCAATTATTTACTCTAAAAATTGGAAGGATATTGTAACTTGTGATTAACTTTTCCTTCACTTAACACAAATATATCAAAGTAATTTTTACACTCAAATATTAAAATATATATGATGTGTTACCTTAAGACTATAAATATGAGGTCTTTTGGAGAGTTTAATAACTAAATTAAGCAGCTAACCAGATTTTATTCCAAAAGTTTTTATAAGAAACAGTATTAAGATGTGATAATGTGGGACCAGCAGTTAGCGTAATGGCTATGTTGCTGGACTCCCACGTAGTTGACCACGGTTCACGTCCTGGACCCGGTGGCTTAAACTCACACTGGGCCCGTGTGTGTGTGTGCCCAAGATCCCGAGAGGTGAATGGAGGAGAAGGGATTGCGGTGTGGCCCTCCCCCCGGGAGGGGGGGTGTGATTTCTCACTTTCTATCTCTCTGACTTTCTCTGTCTGTCTGGCGAGTGCACGCGCCCTATAGCAAGAACCTGGGTGCCCCCGCCTCATGCCAACACACTCTCCAAAAAAAAAAAAAAAAAAAAAAAGTGATAATGTAACAGTATAGTCAGAAATAAAATCACATGTTGCTAATAGATGCTTTAGTTTTCATCAATTATTTATTACACTTGAACACACTTTTATCCAACTTAGACATTAAACATTACTTAAGTTTTTAATATTTTTCTACTTATTTCAAATCATAAACTTTCAAGGGGACAATAACTGTGAGCTAGTTGTTCAATAGTATTTCTTTCTAACAAATTAAAATGTTTTTACTTCTGGGATAAATCTTTTTTAAAAAGTATTAATAAATGGGGGCAACAGGTGACATAGTGGATAAAACACTGGACTCCCACTTAGCCAACCATGGTTTGAGTTCTGGACCCGACATCTGTGTGCCTGTTCAAAATTCCAAAAGGAGAATGGAGTTGGGATTGTGGCATGGCTGGGGGGTGATTTCTCACTTTCCCTTTCACTACTTCTCTCCGTCTATCTCCAGTGAGTACACACATCCTATGGCAAAAATGTGAAGAAGAAAAAAAACATGTTTAAACCAGTGTAGAAATATAAGCTCCTTACTTGTAGTGCATATTAAGGTAATATAATGTACATTGAGGTTTTGGACCATTGACACTAATGCCACTCACAACTGGAAAATTTTCATAATAACAACAAAAAATCTCTTTCTTTCTTTCTTTCTTTTTTGTTGAGAGACACACAGAGACAGAGAGGCAGAAAGCAAGCTTCAAGTCGTCAGGTCCAGGACTCTAAACACTGTCAGCCTTGTGGGAGTCCAGTGCTTAATCATTATGCCACCTCCTGGCCCCAACTGTATTATTATTATTATTATTATTATTATTTTAATGGAACATTTGGAATAGTGATGTTTCAGCCATATTACCTTTTTTTTTGGGGGGGAGAGATTTTCACTGTAGGGCGCGTGCGCTCGCCAGACAGACAGAGAGAGACATAGAGACAGAAAGCGAGAAATCGCCCCCCAGAGGGGATGGTCACGCCGCAATCCCTTCTCCTCCATTCTCCTCTTGGGATCTTGGGCACGCACGCACACGCGCCCGGCGTGAGTTTTAAGCCACCGGGTCCGGGACACGAACTGCGGTCGACTACGTGGGAGTCGAGCGACATAGCCATTACGCTAACTGCTGGTTCCCGCCATATTACCTTTTGACAGTATGGACTACTTACCTTCCAGGCCTTTTTACATGCTTCTGCTTAGGATGCCTTTCCCCATGTTAAATCTTAAAAAAAATGACTCTCTCATAACCTTCTTCTCTTTAGAATTATTTATTTCATGTAATTTATTATTATTATTTAACCAAAGATAAAGAGAGACAGAGAGATCAAGAGAGGGAAAGTGAGAAAGCAAGATGCCAGGTCTAGGACTCAAGCCTCGTTGGTCATTTGGAGTCCAGCATCCCAATCACCACACTACCTGGTGACCCCCCTCATAAACTCTAACCTTTTTAAACCTCTTTGAGTTTGCCTTCATATAATATTGAAGTTAAAAAAAGGTAAAAATTACTTTTTTAAAACATTATTGCAGCTAAAATTCTGCAGATGACCTTGGTCTACTAAGAGGAATCATCTCTGTGAGATATGGAGCAGATATGCATATTCTGTCAAGCAAGACTGTGGGATTTGTTTTAAAGTAGTTGAAATATTATAGGAACTGAAGGATGGGAAACCGAAAATGGTGCAAGCTATAGAATATAATCCATGAAGGTAGCACTCTTACACTTGCTGCTCTTATTTATTCTGTATATTATCCACATTTGATTATTTGATTCTCTCAGAAATTTTGAAAGTTAACCAATTTCTTCATCATATTAACGTGTTGCTTGCATAGTACCAGCATAGGGATTTATAATTATATTAATCTACAAGACATTTACTGATAGAATAATTATTAGAGAAAAAGATACATCAGGTTAATATACACTTAGAAATTGACAGCATAGACATTTTTATCTTTCCTGGTCAACTTTTAATTTAGTGTAGGTCTATTTAGCTTTTTTAAAATAATTATTTTATTTAACTTTATTTATTTATTTTAATTTGACCAGAGAGGGACAGAGATAGAGAGAGCTATAGAGGGAATGTGAGAAACCGAGCTGCCAGGTCCAGAACTCAAACCTCTGTCAGCCGTGTGAGAGTCGGGTGTCCTTAACCATCATGCCACCTGTCTGTCCCCATTTAGCTTTAAATGATGGTATACTAATCATTTTTGGTATACCGTAGTGATACAGTTAAATCAATAACTGAAATGAAGCTTCTTATAGATCAGCACATTATAATTATGCACATTTATGGTATATAGGGTACATTTTGATACATGAATACAATGTATAATGATCAAATCATGATAACTAACATATACATCACCTCACATGCTTATTATTACTTTGTATTGGGAAGATTCAGAACCTTCTATTTTCTGTCTTGCATTTATTTTATTATATTGTTTTCGAGCTTTGTCTATTCCCTGTTTTTTTAAATAATATAGTATTCAGGAATATTGATTATCTCATTAAACTAAAGGATACCACTCTGAACCTTGGGGTTGATAATATTACAATGAAAGAACACAGTAATCATGAATTAGAAGGTATTTCAATATCACACAGAGATCCACACATATCAGAAATGGGAAGTCGATGCCATGGAAATGTAATGGTGTTCACTTCAGTGAACACTTGAAGAGTCTAGAGTATGTGAGTCATCTCCTTCTCAGTAAAAACAAGTTCCTGTGTCTTGTACTTTCTAGCACTACAAGGGAAGTACTCTCAACTTTGAACAACATTGATTGTTCAAAGGTTTTCTGAGAGTTTTTAATGTGTTCCATAGAATGACCAAGTGCATTAGCTGCTTCAGTATAAAATGTTTTTGTGACCAAGTAACTTAAAGTCTTAGTATTTCTGATAGATTTTAATACTGGTTGGGAGACCAGCAATGGGCATAATGGCTATGTCTCTGGACTCCCGTGTAGTTGACTGTGGTTTGAGTCCTGGACCCAGTGACTTAAACTCACGCTGGGAGCATGTGTGTGCCCAAGATTCCCAGAGAAGAATGGAGGAGAAGAAATTGTGGAGTGGCCAACCCCACGGGGAATGATTTCTCATTTTCTGTCTCTCTGTCTCTGTTTTTCTGGTGAGCATACACACCCTATAGCAAAAACCTCTCCAAAAAAAAAAAAAAATAGTGGTTGGTGTCTATGGCATGCTTCAACTGGAGAATAACAACAAATAATTTTGGGATTTTAGAACAAAATCATATTGGGGTTTTTTGTTGTTGTTTTGTTTTGATCAGATAACAATTCAGCTTCTGAAAAGTAAAAACAGATTTTGTTGATTTTTGAAACCAGATAGATGCCTAGTGCTGTCCCTAGAAACCTAAGTGACACTATTACCTGAGTTTACCTTCAGACACTGGATTGTATTCATCCACTGAGCCACACACTTAGACATTATTGGTCAGGACTTTATCCACAAGTAGATAGCTCGTTTCTAATGCATTCAGCTTCTGCTACAATGCCTACTTACAACCTCCTGGTGACTTTCTTATGTCCAAGTTGCTGAAATGAAAAACAAAGTAAATCTGGTTTACAAAGCACTTTTCAAGATATGTTGTCACCAGCTCAAAATGAACTGTGGTAGCTTTAGGGTCCCACTAATTGATTCTGATGGAGAGTAGATAAGAGAAAGCTTCGTAGTTGGCAGAATTTTAGTTTATCCCTTTAGCTATATTTCTAATTTTCATAAAAAGAAAGATGCCCAGATGACTATTTCTACATTAAAACTTGAAAAGTGAGAATGGTTTATCTGGGTGGTGGATAATTATAAGGAAGAAAATAGGATTAGTGACCAGAATGACTAATGGATCGTTACATGGTTGGACCTGTTGGAATGAGCACAGAACGCTCACCATACACCATCTGAGCACAAGCATCTTTGTAATAACAGTATTAAAACCATCAGTCTGTTCCCAGCAAGCTTCTTCTTTCAGCCACCCCAATGCCTGCTTAGTATAAAGTGAATATGATGATAAGAATTAAGACATTGCATGAACTCAACAATATACATTTCTCCTCTGAAATAGTGATTGTTCAGATGTACAGCCAAGCTGGTTTTCCCTTCCTAAAAAGATGGTCATATTCTAGTTCCTTTTTATTTAACTTTAGTCATTTAATTAGTTCTCACCAGTGGTGAGATACAATAAAACATCACGTCATGGGAAGAGTTAAGAGTGAATGTGCCCACTCAGCGTTGTTTCCTGTGTGCCCTGACTTTGGAGGTTAGGTTGTTAAAAGATATTAGCTTAATAAGATAGGAGGAGCAAAAGGAAATGAATGAGTAGCTAGCAGGTGCCTCTTCACCAGCCATATGATACAATGATTTAAGCAATGGATAATTCTTTTTCTAAGATCCACTGAGATCCAGGATTGCTTGTTTCTGCATGTATCTTACTTTGAATAATAAAGAAAATAGCGCTTTCCAGTGATATTGGCCTAGTGGCCATATGGTACACATTTAATAAAATGTATCAGACTGGGTATAAAATAATATGCTTTATTCTAATAGAAAATTAGTTTAAAAGTTGATTTTGATAACTCGGAAGGAATACCCTGAATGTCATCAGTCAAAACCTCTAAGGAAAATGATTAGGAAAAAAAAAAATATCATGTGCAGTTTTGACAACTACTGCATGCATTTGGGAAAATGCTGAGTTGGGTTTTTGGGAAAGTCATTATGCATTTTTGCATAGAAAAAAACAGAAAAAGACAAGCTTATGAGAAAACGTAATGGTTTCAATAAGTAAAAGGGAATCAATCTATGGTATTCAGAAATACAGTCTCAAAGAACAGGAAATATTTGCTTCTATATTTGCCCTGATTTTTTAAGTACACATTATAGACATACTTTTTTTTTTTTTTTTTAAATCACATTGAAGGGGTCAGCAGATGGCATAATGGTTACATCACTGGATTCCCACATAGTTGACTGAGGTTCAAGTTCTGGACCCAGTGGCTTACACCTCACGCCAGGCTCATGTGCATGCATGCTCAAGATTCTGAAAGGAGAATGATGAAGAAGAGATTGTGACGTGGTCATCACCACTTGGGGTTGATTTCTGGCTTTCTGTCTGTCTGGCAAATGCACATGCCCTATAGCAAAAATCTCTCAAAAAAGAAAAAAGCAAATCACATTGTATCTCACAAAAATGTACAACTACTGTATGTAACATAGAAATTACAATAGCAGTTATTATCAATAATAAATAGATTATTAAAGTTTTAAGAAAAATGAGATTTAAAAAGTATTTTTAGTAGCAAAGGCTCATGAAAGTTTCAACATTGAACAAAGTCCAGATTAAAGATGTGGATTTCCACTCTGGCCTGATAGCCTAAACATAGTCCTTTTTATCTTGAAAAACAGACACAAAAGCCTAAATTGATGGAGCCCTAGAGAAAAGATTCCTTATTAGAATAATTTCATTTTCAGCAGAAATGGCTCGTCCTTAGCAAATATGCTACACTTTGGCATTGGCTGAAAGAAGTTTAGAGAGACCATGGCCTCCAAAAGGAAACTGAAATGGATCCCAGAATTGCCATAGCTGGAAGTTGTCAGCCAGCTACACTCCCATGGAGGCTCTCTCTGGAAGGGAAGTGAGACTGGCACATATGCGTGACTGTCAAAAGGCAAACAACGTTCTTTTTATCAACCATAATACAATCTACTATGCCAGTTACTTTGATTGCATGATTACTTTTTAAAAAATATTTAAACCCTGTCAATGGATCTATGACATGATGCTTTCATATTATTACTTTTTTCATTAAAGTACTTGACATTTACAGTCCTATTTTAAATCACTTTTTGTACACTATTCAATATTAGTATTTGTGCATAAAATTTATTTCGTGCTATTAAGAATGAACAATGTGTGTTTTGTTTCATTTTATTCATCCACAGCCAGAATAGAGAGGTCTGGGAAATAAAAATAGGAATAGAGAGATACCGCTCATTGTTATATTTAATCACTCGCTAAATTGTTTTGTTTCATTTTCTTTTAGTTTCTGTTTTGCCTTGTTTTCTATACATATAATGCTGGGTCATGCTGGTGTACAAAGGAGGAATATGAGAGGATATTAGAGAACATAAGAACAGGTCCGGGGCCGTTAGGTGGCGTGGTGGTTAAGGATGTTGGATTCCCACATGGCCGACCACGGTTTGAGCCCCAGACCTGGTGGCTTTCTCACTTTTCCTCCCCCCGCCTCTCTCTGTCTCTGTCTTGTCAAATTTTAAAATAATAATAATAATAACAAATGGAAATAAATAATTCTTAAAAAAAAAAAGAACAGGTCCACTAAGTTGGTGGTTGAGCTTGCTCTTTGACCTTGTTGAACTTCTCCCACTGGATAAATAGGCAAACACAGGGCCTCTGTGTAGCCCGGAGTGCATAATTTATTGAAAAATTGAATTGAGCTACACGGTGAGAGCATGTCTAAAGCCTTCTTAGCATGTCTGAAGGCTTCTAACATAGGTAGAAGGGCAAGGCTCAAACTCTGAGATATTAAGGTTTGAGATACTCTGTCAGACAGAGACCTGGTCACACGAGACGTTGGATGAAGGAAAGGAAATTAAGCATCATAGAGAAAGAGAGTTGAAGAGAACAACTATCAGACTGTGGCCAGTTGCAAGAACAGGGGTTACAGTTGGTACCATATTCTCTGTTCTATATTACATTTATACTAATTTTCATTTTTCCCAGTCATTTCTTTTCTATAGTTGTATATAAGGTGGGTTGATTTTACAATTTACTCAAAAGTGATATGTTATTAAAATGAGAAGTTAACTGAGCGGAAAGAAGGTGAGCAGCAACTAAAGATGAATACAGTGACTGACAAAACTCTGGAGCTCTGCTTTCAGGAATGGTGAGTGTACTTTCACTGAACGATAGATGATTGGTCTCAACATCATATTATTGTTACTATTGCTACCTTAAAGTTAAGTATAAGAAGTCAGGCACATATGTATGTATGAGTAGCCAAAAACATGTACCGTATAGATGCTGTAGGTGAGTTCAATTGATGGTCATATGAAACCATTTTTTCTAACTTTTCTTCTCATATTAAAAATCTGGAAATCAAAACATGTATTTTCTACATTTCCTTGCAATAAAGCTTCATGAATGATAGAATCCTCCAAAAATAGATGTCCATGTGAGATGTGGAGATAGACATGATACATATGAAGTGGTACTTGGGCATTTATCACTTAAAAACAGTATCTGTCATTTCACTGCCTTCGCTAAGATTTTCTGCAGCTGCTGCCTTCAGGCTAGTCTACGTGCTATGGGCCATACTTTGGGCAACTACAATTTAACTCCATCAAGCCATCTACTCTACTCTACCCTAACTGTCTGTTACTGCTAAATGTAGTAATGGTAATATATATATATTATATTATATATATATATATATATATTCACTCTTAGTGTCTGTAGATAATTCAACTAAAGCGCCCCATATACATTGTCATTTCACAGTCTTCCAAACAACTCGACAAAACTTTGTGAAGAGTAAGATTGCCACTATACTGTCACAGTCTATAACATCTAGTGATATAAGAGAATATTTGGAACCTCACAGGCTGTCAGTGAGCTATTGGATGACCAAATAATTGCATTAATATATTATTGCCTCTAGGAAAAGGCCTATCTAACTTTTTACTTTTTGGGGGGGTTTAATCACCAGATTTAAAAAGATATTGTATAAAATACATTTAAATAGGAGAAATATGGAAGTGACAATAGAAACAATCTTTAAAACAATAAAATGTATTCATGAAGTTAAAGATGAATGATAAACTTAGAACCCAATACAACTGTTAGGAATATAAAAACTCAATTTAATGTATAACTAGCCTATGAACCAATTTTGGGTGGTGTGACAATCTTTCATAAGTAACAAATTCCTTGACAACTTGATAGAATAATTACATTATACATTCCATGGATTTTTCATAGTTATTTAATGTTTTAATGACATTTGTAATTAATTTAATAAATGGTAGTCTAGATTTCCTAGAGTCAAATAAATGATAAAAAATTTAATGTGGGACCATCAGTTGGTGTAATGGCTATGTCGCTGGACTCCCATGTGCCGACCACAGTTCGAGTCCTGGACACAGTGAATTAAACTCACAATGGGCGCATGTGTGTGTATGCTCAAGATCCCGAGAGGAGAATGGAGGAGAAGGGATTGCAGTGTGGCCATCCCCCCGGGGTTGATTTCTCGCTTTCTGTTTCTATGTCTCTCTGTCTCTGTTTTTCTGGTGAGCACATGTGCCCCATAGCAAAAATCTCTCCAAAAAAAAAAAAATTAATGTAAGTGACATGTACAAAAACCACTGTTTGTAAAAGTGGAGAGTTCTGAAAATAAAATATTATCTAAATAATAATGATAAAAATTAACTTTTTTCTTTTTGGCATTAATTTGTATCTTATTGCCCATCAATGTGTACCTTCTCACAGTGATTGCTCACATTCTTCAGGGTCAAAGAGCTGTTTAGAGGTTCCTGGGAGCTCTTCTACTAACATATGAGGATTCTCCCATACCTCAACAAAGGGCTACATGTGTATAAAATTATGCCCAACCCAATAAAATTTTAAGCTATTTCTTCTATATTGAGTTGATCTCGAAAAACACCTATACACTTTTGGCAAGAACTAAAATGTAAACAAGTAAAAAAAAAAAAAAAAGAAAGAAAATGTAAACAAGTGCTGATTACCATTGTCCATTAATTGCAATTGGTTAGGAGATTTTTTTTTTTTTTTGAGAGGTTTTTGCTGTAGGGCGCATGCACTCACCAGAAAGACAGAGAGAGATAGAGGGACATAGAGACAGAAAGCGAGAAATCACCCCCCCGGAGGGGGAAGCCCACACCACAATTCCTTCTCCTCCATTCTCCTCTCGGGATCTTGGGTACACACGCACACACTCCTGGCATGAGTTTAAGCCATTGGGTCCGGGATTTGAACCCTGGTCAACCACATGGGAGTCCAGCAACATAGCCATTATGCCATCCGCTGGTCCCAAGGAGTTTACTTTTTTTTTAGCATAACTCTGAGTTTGATTGTTTCTCTTGTTTGTTCCATTTGGGGTCTTTTTCTTTGGAAGTTATACTTTAAAAAAAAATCATTTTTAATTTATATGATCATTGTAAGGTAGAATACTTATATTTCAAAATTTATAATTATATGAAGATTGTTTTCATTTTCAGTATAAAAATGTAATATTATTAACCTTTCATTTTTCATAATATCTTACTATCAACAAAACATGGATAATTTCTCCTAAATTTTTAATAACAGAAAGATGAGCCTACTTAGTAAAAATTCTTCACTCCATAGTCACAGGCTAGAAAGGGAAAAAGTACTCACAATATGCTTCTCCTGGAACCATGAACCTCCAGTAATCATCAAGGAAGAATAGTAGTCTGAGAGTTATTTACATTAGAGGATTTGTCCCCCTCTATATAAAGGCAAAACCGTAAATTCTTTTTTCTTAGATATTTTCCCATTAGAAACCCTTCACTATAAAACAGGTTTCTCAGTGTGTGATTTGTGGCCCATTGGTATCTGAAACAGAATCACAAACATGCGTATTAAAAAGCTAATTCCATGTCCTTACACTAAATTTATTGAATTTTAATATCTGTAATCTAGCCTGTTAACCTGCATTTTCAAAAGCATGTCATGAATTCCTAATACTACACTAGATTACTATCCTCCATGTATAATAATTTTAATAGGCAATTAAAAACTACATGCATTTAAAGTTTGGAAACTTGATGAAACTTTAACTAAATGTGTCTATTCTCTTGAAATGTAGGTATTGAGAATGTAATTTTTAAAAATTTTTGTACTTTTTATTTCCTTTAAAAGGAAAACCTTGAGGGAAATAAGACATTAACATTTGAAGAGTACAAATTAGCCTATAAATTCTGATGCAGAGTAGATCAATTTACAATGTTAAGAAATTACCAAGTTAATTATTGAAATTTAGGAAGAAAATTTTATTGTTGGTGATTCCAATTATTATTGTACTATTTTATATACTGTTGGCAATTATTACAAGATTATTGACTCCAACATGACATGTTGATTTGTTCCAATGTTATACAAATTGGTTACCATGTAAAAATGATATTTATATAGTAATGATAAAAGATTTTTACTATATAATTATCTATTTTCCACTTAACCTTTGTTCTTGGAAAATAATGTTTTGTTTGATTTTTATCTTGCAAACTCTCTAAGTTCAACAGTGTATATTGGTTATTATAATATTTATAATATAATATTAAAATTATATATTCTAAGGCAAATGTAAAATTATGTTTTAGGCATGCTGAAATCAGCAGATTCCACAGTGCAAAAGTAGCTTCTGAATTTCTGAAACATTTCCCTGGAGGAGATCCATTTTCTATTTGGGATTTAACAACCTTTGTTTATCTGTTCCTTTGAAATCCAGGCAATATTGTGAAGGCTACATAGGATTATAGATTTTTTTTATTTCCTTTAATTTCCTTGGTGATGAAAACAGAGATTAAAAGTCCAAAAGTCAGTTTTAACTTTTTCTACAAAGGAACTAAGGTATGGATGATGTGTAGAAAAGTTCACCATGAGAAATTAGTGAGAATTGTGAAATATGACATGAAAGATCATAATGAACTAGATAGAATGCATATGTTCAGAAAGACCATGAATTAAACCAACATCATTTAGACATTAATCCATTATATATAATGGATTATACATATATAAAATATATAATATTCATCAATTACTAATCAAACACTATGTATTAGTCACTGTTATAGGTGCTATGGGCACAACAGAAGAAAAAAGTCATAGGAAATGGAATTATAAGGATCCCAGGAAATGGTTGCAAAATACATCATATGGGAACTTCTGGACAATTGTAAGGTCTGGCTTTATGGGACGAAATAAGGATCCACTGGAACTTTTTGAGCATAAGGTGAACATTTAAATTTAGGAAGAAATAACATGTCAACTACATTGAAAATAAACTATGGGGGAATATGAATGCAAACAAAAGAACAGTTATGAAACTATAGTGATAATATCAGAATTCTATAGCAATGACCTGAGTAAGGAGTTATGGTGCCTTGTATTAAGTGGAATTTGCGAAATTAAATAGAAAAATTTATAGTTTAATGACATATTTGACAGAATTGTGAGGAAAAAGGATGAACGAGTCAAAGACAACTCCATGTTTTGACCTGAGAACCTGGAACTATGTAGTTATCTTAGATGGATAAAAAGATTGTTAGGCTTGGATGGGGAATATTGGCAATCTATTGGATTGTTAAAAAATCATGATGAATTTTTGCGTAGAAAAACATAGAAAAATATGTCATAACTTTTCTGGAAATCCAATATTTCGAGTTGTTATTTTATCCATTTTTAAAAATTGACATCATATATGATATTAGCATATCATCAACAGATTATTTTCATTGTCGTGTCCATTAAATGTTTCTTTTTTTGTTTGTTTTCTCCCTGATCCCCACCCTCCCACCTCCTATTACCCCCTTTCTATAACCACCCCCTCCTATGCTGTCTAGTATCTACAGTTGCTCTCCCTGCTATTACACCTTTCCGTCTTCTAGGTTTCTGCCATATAGTGCAGGCATGCAGTTTATATTTAAGTGGGAATATACAATGCTTCTCTTTCATAGTCTGGCTTGGTTCACTTAGCATTACATTTTCCATATTTGTCCCCTTTATATAAACTGTCAGTCTCATTGATTTTTATGACTGAGTACTATTCCACAGAGTATATGTGCTACATTTTTTTCAATACACTCATCTGTTCCTGGACATTTTGGTTGATTCTATTCCCTAGCAATTTTTTTTCATTTTTTAGAGAGATATTTTTGCTATAGGGCATGTTTACTTGCCAGAGAGACAAAGAGAGACAGAAAGAGAAAAATCACACCCCAGGGGGGATGGCTATGCCACAACTCCCTTCTCTTCCATTCTCTTCTTGCAATTTGGGGCATGCACACACATGCACCTGACACTTCAAGTTTCCAGGTCCAGGATTTGAACTATGGTAAACCATATGGGAGTCCAGAAATGTAACCATTATGCCATCTGTTGGTCTCTTTCCTGGTGATTGTGAATAATACTATAATAAACATGGATATAAAGTATTTTTCTGACTGTTTTCCTACCCTTTCAGTGAATAACCAAGAGTAGAATTACTGAGTTGTACGATAGTTCTATTTATAGGTTTATGAGGAACCTCTATGTTCTCCACAGAGGTTGTACTAATTTAAATTCCTACCAACAGTGTAGAAGGGTTTCCTTTTCACGGCAGCCTCATTAGCACTTGTTCATTTGTTTTTTACTTTTTTTAATCTTAGTCATTCTGACTGAACGTAATTGGTATTTCATTGTGATTTTAATCTGCATTTACCTATGATAAAAGATGTCGAGCATTTTTTCATATGCTTTTTGCCCATTCCTATATCTTCTTTGGAGGGTTGTCTTTTTGGCTCATTTGCACATATTTTAGTTGGATTGATTACGTTTTTGGAGGTAAGCTGCTTCAGTTCCCCGTGTATTCTGTTATCTTTCTCTTCTCTGAGGCATAGTTTGCAAATATATTTCCCACTCTAAGGGTTGTCTCCTCATTCTAATATTTTTTAGAAATATAGTGGACATTCAACGACAGTATTAAATAAATATATGTCTGAGTCTAAAGTTCATCATAAAGGACTAAGATGGAAATAGACATATGGAAGTAACCTATGTATACAGGTACTTTTTAAAATCGTGTCTCTGGGTGAAATCACTTAGAGAGTAAGTGTAGCCAGAGAAAATAAATGGCTCAAGAATTTCAGGGAGAAGAACCAGCTTTTACTGTGCTGAAAAACAGCAAAGAGAATCTTTCCAGCAAAATGAAGTGATCAATTTTGTAAAGTAATAATGTCCTAGGACGCAAAAGACATTGGTGATCTTGATATTTTTTCTAAGTTTCTGACAAAATGTTTTTGTACTGTTTCTTTAAGTGCTGCCATTGGCAATGAAATATATGATTTGGTCTTTAAAAAATAACAAATGACTCTTTTTCATTAATTCATGATAGAACATATGTGCACATGAGTGAGATAGGGAGAAGCACCCTCCACAGTGTTTATTCATGTTATGATCATCTTCTTCCAGTACTTCAGCATGCCAGAATCCTGGGCATGTGTACATGCGCCTGGCTTGTTTTCAGGATGATCGAACCAGAAACTTAAACCACTATAAGCATATGGTTTCCACTTCTGCCATTCAGTATTCTACTGGTTGGGCGATAAAAGCTGGATGGAAACAATTCTTATTTAATGGCTAAATTATATTAAAATATATTGTGTGAATATATAATGATATGAGAGCTGGTGGCATGGTTATTAAGGCAGCTAAATCTCACATAATTGACTCCACTGTTCAAGTCCTAGAGTTGGCAGCTTAGAAAACATGGCTGGAAGAAACATTTAACAAACACAAAAAAGAAAAGATATCTGTTGATGATAATGTTTATTATAATGTCTTGGACTAGACTAACATGCATTGTGTTTATGCTGGGAAAAATCAGTGTATATGCTGTAATGATGTACAGTGATTAAATGTATCTTTAATATATATGCATATATATATATATATATATTACATAATAAAAATATCCTTAAGGAAAAAAAACCATAAAACATGACTGTCACACGCATGTGTACTCAAAATCCCAAAAGGAGAAATGGGGAAGGAATTGTGAGGGTGACCGACCCCATGGGTGAATACTTTCTCACTTCCCCCTCTCTCACTTTCTCTGTTGGGCATGTGGGCCCCCACTAGCAAACATTTAAAAAAATTTTTTTTCATATGGTATAATATTCTATATAATAAATTATACTATAAAAACTGCATCAAGTTTAAGAGCTTCCATTTAAGGTGCTTTATATTAATTAAATGTCCAAAAACTAATGACTGGGTTGAACAATTTTAGCACATATATATACAAAGGAATATTACTAAGCCATAAGAAACAATGAGACCCTATCATTTGATTCAAAGTATATGAATATAGAGGACTCAGTGTTAACCAAAGTGAGCCAAACTTTGAACGATACACACTGGGAACCAGCAAATGGTGTAACGGTTACATCTCTGGACTCCTATTAGTTGACTGCAGTTCAAGTCCCAGACTCGGCAACTTAAAACTCATACTGGGCACGTGTGTGTGCATGCACAAAATCCTGAGAAGAAAATCGAGGAGAAGGGATTATGGCATAGCCACATTTCCTGAGGGGTGATTTCTTGATTTCTGTCTCTCTTTGTCTCTCCAAGGAGCACACAGACTCCATAGCAAAAACCTCTCTTAAAAAAAGGAAGATACACACTGTATATCCCCACTCATTATGTACTGAATGTATGTACTGTATGACAGAAATGGAAAAATTCAAAGATATGAGAGTAGAGAGGATAAGTGTAGATATCAAAGACTATAAGGGAGGGCAGTGGGTGATGGAAAGAGAGTAGAAGGGGTAAAAGGAAGAAATATTTAACAAACAAAAAAATGTAAAGTTCTCTGGTTCAAAAAACATCTGTAATTTTTGTTTTGTAAAACTAATTTTTTATTTGCTATTAATACCTTTGAGGGAAGTTTTGGTTTCCTATATTATAGCTTCATCTCTAACAGTTCCTAGGTATCTACACAAAGGATAGGAATACACTTGGTCACAAAAGCACTTGCACATCCATGTTTACCCTGGTATTATACACAATTGCTAGAATATGGAACCAACTCAAATGTCCATAAACAGATGAATGGATTAAAGTGTGACACAGGGGACCAGCAGATGAGATAGCAATGACGTCACTGGACTCCCACGTAGTTGACCATGGTTGGAGTCTCAAACCCAGCAGTCTAAAACCCACACCCAATGCATGCATGCCCAAAATCTTGAGAGGAGAAAGGATTGCAACATGGCCATCACCCCCTCCCCAGAGGATTATTTCTCACTTTTGTCTCTCTGGCTAGTGTATATGCCGAGTGCATGTGCCCCATAGCAAAAACCTCTCAAAAAAAAAATGTGACATACATACACTATTAGAAACTACTCAGCTATAAAAAACAATGAGACCATGGCATTCAATAGAAAGTAGAAAAATATGGAAGATTTACTGCTATGTGAAGCAAGCTGGACCATGAAAGTAAGGTATGGCGTGTCCCCACTCAATATATACTGAATGTTGGCACTCTGTGGCAGAAACTGAAATATTGGAAGGTATAAAAGCATGGAGAGCAACTGTTAATACTAGAGACAGAGGGAGAAGGGTGGGAACTGGGGGAAGGTGAGAGGGAGGGAATCGAGGGGGGTAAAATTAAACAAAACATTTACAGGACACAAAGATGGAAAATTACTTATTAATGACAATGTAATATCTTTGCTGAACCAATATACTGTGCATTCATAATGGGAAAATTCATTC
This sequence comes from Tupaia belangeri chinensis, assembly GCF_000334495.1. NCBI lineage: Eukaryota > Metazoa > Chordata > Mammalia > Scandentia > Tupaiidae > Tupaia > Tupaia belangeri. The sequence goes on from NW_006198747.1 coordinate 241,848, forward strand.
GGTATGCTGTAATGATACACAGTGATGGAATATAATAAAAAATATAAATAAATAATTTTCAATGAAAAACAACATCATTTTTTAAATTAAAAAATAAAACAAAACTACTGAAAAGATGCAAAATTTTAAAATGTTGAAATATAATTTTTCATAATTTACAGATTAGTTATAAGATCAGAATACTTGGTACCCCTCAAAAACTTTCATAGGGCTGGCCCAGTTGCCTACTGGTTAAGGGAGCTGGATCCCACATGACTGACCACAATTTTAATCCCAGAACCAGTGGTTTAAAAACACAGTGATTTGTGTGTGCATGCCCTACATCCTGAAAAGGAGAGATGGAAAAAGGATTGCAGTGTGACCACACTTCATGCATGGGCAGGCTGCTTTCTCTGTCTCTCTCTGTTTCTCTCTTGTTCTGTCTATCTGGTGAGTGTACATGTTTTCTAGCAAAACAGATAAACAACTAAATAAAGTTTATTTATTTATTTTTTCCATGAGCAGAAGACACACACACAGAGAAAAAATGAGAGGAAGAGAATGAGAGAGAGAGAGAATCCCCAGCAGAGTGTTGACAGCTAACAGCTAACTATGGGCAAGCATGTGCTGAGTGTAGTCAGAGAAGCCTCCAGACTTGAACTAGAAAATTTGCATGTGGGATTGCCTCGCACGTGTCACGTTTTAGCACTGGACCAGCGTCTGACTCCAAGAATGATGTTTTATTTTTTCTTTTAATTTTTTATGCTTTGCCAGAGAGCAAGTGCTCTTGTTGGAGAGAGATAAAGAAAAGAAAAGTGAGAAACCATTCCCCATGGGAGAAGGTCATGTTGCAATTCCTTCTCCTCCATTTCTTCCTCCTTTCAAGATTTTGGGCATGCAAACACATATGCCTGGATATGTTTTTTCAAGCCTCTTGGTTCAGGACTTGAGCAGCTCAGGTGAACATGAGGGATCCAATGCCTTAACTACCATGTGACCCGCTAGCCCAAGAATGGCATTTTTAAGAACAGAACATATTGATTGTTGCACACTATAGGCATGCTTTGAAAATCTATGCTGTGCTACATAAAGATGTACAATAATTAAATGAAAATAAAAATTATAAAAAAAAGAAAAAGGTTAAGCTATTCTCCCATTGAACCTGGAGTGAAACTACAGCTCCTAATTAAATTTCATAAGGCCCTGCACGACTTAGTGTCTGCAAATGTCTTTACCTCATATTATGCTGTTCTATCTTGCTCATTGCTCACCAATACCAGAAGAACTGATATCCTATTCCTCCTTACTGCCTCAGAAGTGTTGGACACTATTATATGTCCCAAGAACATGGCTTCTTCACTCTTTAGTCTTAGCTCTTATTCTTTGGAAGCCAGCACAGATATTACCTCCCATTGAGGCCTTCTCCATTACAGCTATTAGCCTCTTACAAACTGTAGCACTCTCTGTTTTCCTTACATAGCACTTTATTTCAGAGTGTATTCATTTTATTTTTCTTAAGTATGTGTTCAATTATTTTTATTTTTCCTGAGTAAACAGATATTTCTAGGAGGATAAGAAATATTTCAGGGTCTATCCAACACGTAGCATAGACATTAATAAATATTTGTTAATCCAATGAATATTATTTTGATTATTTCCCAAGGGCATTGCACACTCAGACACAATTAAGCACCCAATTTTCATTAGCATATTTCCTCTCAGGACTTGATGACTAATTATGTCAGCTCATCACTACTAGCTCATCTATCCAAAAGAATCAGAATTTAACATGTAGAAATAAGACTATGTTTCTAGTTTTTCTGCTGATGAGTGCCAAAAAGTAGGAGGAAAGTTGTATTTAATGTTTTTTGCTTCATTATATAGCTAATATAATCATATGATTCAAGTAAGTATAGAGAATATGTAATAAAGAGTTTCATCACAATCTTTTCCTCAGGCTAAACTTACACATTGCTGTTGATCATCTTTATTATGTTTCAGAACAGAAGTATATCTTAGGAGATTTCTCATTTTAGTACTTTAAAATTTAAAATGTATCATCTGAACAAAAAAAAATACAGTTCATGTGACTGTTTCATCTCTCTCTAGAAGAAAAAAAATTAGAACAATATTCTCCAGGAAATTCTGATAATGCAACTTAGTACTTGCCTATTCTTTATTCATCCCATCTAAGCTATATTACTGTAAATAAAGTTTAAATTCTTTTTTACACTCAGTATCAATGCATTTATGGAAGCATTACAGTATTATTTGTTGGTGCCACAAAAAAATAAGAAAGCAGTTCTATCAGAAATACCAAGAGGAGCTTCATAGAGAAGGAGATATTTGAAAAGCCTTGATATATGAAAAAATGTAATTGGATTATGGTATATGGGATATGTGGATTTAAAGAAATCTTTCACATTTTTTGTTAATAAAATAAAATAGATCATTCAGGATTGGCAATGGAGAAAAAAAAATTCCAGACAGCAGTAAAGGGATCATAAAATGCTAGCTTGAGTTATTTAAGGTTCAATTTTCTTTTTGAGGATCATTCACTTATTAGAACTGTTTACTATCTTTACTGACTTCTAGAAGACAAAATTCTCAACCCACACTGAGCTTGCTTTATACTGGAGGAAGCAGTATAAATAAACTATCCAGAATATATGAAAGCTCAGAATTAACCATGGAAAAAAAAAGCTGTATCAGAGAGAAAGGAACTGTGGGGTGAAATTTTAGATAATGTGTCAAAGAAGACCTAAATTTAATGACACAATTTATTAAAATCTGAAGGAAATGAGAGATAGAGTCATAACTGTTGGATTGTGCTTTGTGCTCATTTTTGTAGTTTCAGGATTAAATCAACACCCAGCATATAGTGAGGACTCAATAAATATTTGTTGGATATAAGAATTAATCATTTAATGTATAGAAGGAAGACGAGACTGTACAGGAAGTATTAAGAAAAGGGAATAGGAAATGAGTTACATTTGTGAAAGGATAATTATTTTCTGTTATGATAAAAGACAATTTATAGGGCTAGCAGTTGCCATAGTGGTTATGTCACTAGACTCCCACATGATTAACTGCAGTTCGAGTCCCACACCCGTGGCTTGAAACTTATTCTGGGTGTGTGTGTGTGTGTGCGTACCCAGGATCCCAGGAGGAGGATGGAGGAGAGGAGATTGCAGCATGGTTATATACCTGAGGAGTGATTTCTCACTTTCCCTCTCACTATCTCTGTTCACCAGTGAGCACACACACACACTAAGGCAAAAACTTCTACAGAAAAAGGAAAAAAAGGCAATTTAAACCTCTAGGCAATGAGTAGTCCATGGATAATTTAATATTACCTAGTTAGACTTACTAATGATGACATCAAATCATGTTTTCTTTTGTTGTTGGAAAAATAATATGGACAGAGTGGCAGGATAGAGAGTGACAGTTTTCAGCCAGCCAGTTGGAAAGGAAGTGGACTACAAGCCCATACATGTCTGATACAGGTGGCAGAGGCGAAACAGAAAAGTTGTGAAGGCTCCAACATGCTTTGTTATGAGGTACTGCTAAGACTTCCTCACAAATAGAACTGATGATGACATATAGCAATGAACAATTTCCAAGTTTTCACTTGGTAATAAGACAGATAGTAATTCCAAGCACTTACATAAGTGATTGAAGAATAGAGTTATTAGGTTTGGGAAGGAAAAAGTATGAGTTCAGTTTTGTACTTGCTGTGCATGACGGGCCTCAAGTTACAGACAGATATTTGATTCACTATCGATATTAAATAAAATGCTCTCCACACACAGAGGAAGTCAATTCTTCAGTTTTTTTCTAGATAAAGCAATAGAAGGAAAGTAGTATTTGCGGCCAATCATGAAAGATGAGGTGGCATCATCCAGTGACAAAATAAGGTAACATTTGTGGCCAATCATGAAAGAGGAGGTGGCATCATCCAGTGACAAAATAAGGTAAAGATCACCCCAGGCAAGGAGAAAATTGTAAATTCATGAACCCCTCAAAGTCTGTGATAGGGATAGGGAGGAGTTAATACATTGATACCATGGGCATCTTTATTTATACAGGGAATAAAAACTAGACAGCAAAACTTATGCTGTGAGTGGAAGCAGATTTCTTACATTGACTACACTGATGAACTTTGCTTTCATTCTTCAGGTAGTTTACCAGCTCATATTCAAAGTCCTCAGGGGAAAATGTGCTTCTGTAAAACATAGGCGTGTTTCTGAAAGCTAAAAAGAAACGAAAAAAAAAAGTGTTGAATTTGGCTGTTAGGAAACAGGCTATCACCATGGTCACTTAAGTATTTGAAGAATATTTTGTTTACAATGGAGTGTCTGTGATATTGCTTGTCACTTTCCATTACCTTCTGATCAACATGATAACAGGAATGGGACTGCCAGAAGCAATTGACTCTGACATTGTGAATGCATTTAATAGAGTTCAGTTATGGCTACGAGTTTCGTATGCTAGCCATTTGACTTCTACTATAATCAATTATTATAACTTTGTGAGACAGTTTAATTGAGTGACCTCTAGGGCTACATGCTTGAAATAACATTTTAGTAAATCTATATAATATATAGGCCAAGTGGTAAATCCCATCTTCAGTGCATGGAAGTATCACTTAAATGAACTTGGCAAATAGGCTATTTAAGAATATGACTGATGCCTTTGCAAGAGATGATATACAAACGTCTATCACGCTCCAGTGGGTTAGACAATCCTAAAGAAGACTCTAAAAGTCTAAGAACAGTTTTCATTTCCTTTCTTATTGCCTTTATCATATGTTTCCAATAGTTTTTACACTAAAATACCTACCATTTGCTTATGTGTATACATAAGATAAAATATATTACTAATAAATTTGGGCTGTAAAATTTTGGTTATTGCTATAGTCTTTCTGAAATATTTAAAGTCTTGGCCAGGAACTCTATAAAAGCTAAATTAAATGAGCAATTAATTGAATACTTATAAGGCATATGATAATCTGCCTTAGTTTTATATACGATCCTGAATTCAAAAAAATATAATATGGGGCCAGATGGTAGTGCAGTGGTAAAATACAACACTCCACACAGCAGTCCAGTATGAGAAGATGCTTGGTTCAAGTCCAGAGACCACTTGTGCACCTTGGGTACATGCTTGCCTGTGACCCAAGGATGGCGGAAGGATGCAGGGTAGGTAATGGCATGAAGACACTGTTGGATATGTTATCTCTCCCTTTTTCTCTCTCTCTCTCATGAAAGGAATAAATAAAACCTTAAAAAGAGATATAATTTAGAATCATCTGATGAACTTCTTAAGTCAATTTATTGTGACCATTTTAAACAGTGTATGACTGACATGCCTAAGGCTAACATGTCTTAACACCAACCAATGAGCATAACAGCCATTTGCTACTATATTTATAAGCTGCTATCTGATGTTTTTTCCACCATTAGTCTATTTTCCTGTGTTGAAACTCCACATATTGAAATCAATATCAGCTTGTGAGTTATAAGCACTTAATTACTAGTAAGTAATTTGCTTATCATCATTCTAATCAACCATGAAGTTCTCAGCCTTGGGCACAGAACAAATGTTACATTTCTCAGAGAGTTGTGTGTCTTTCTTACATAATGTGTTTTTATTTCCAAATATCTATATCCTAAAGTTGCCATATAATATGAACTATAATAATACAGTTTCTCAAAATATCTCATTAGTGGAAAATTATGGGCCATGTGATTCTGTACTACTCTACAATGTTTAGAATTGTTACATTTGATCAGTCCTCCAAAATCAATGGTTATGTTTAGAAGAGATGTTCTTATGAAACAGGCTATAAAACCTAAAATAATTTTAATAATAATAATGACAAAAATAAATGACTCATTATATTACAAGAATTGTGTGTTTCACGCATGAAACAAAGGACCTGGTACACAGAATGAATTTTTTTAAGTTTATTTATTTAGCCCATGAGTGAGAGAGACAAGGAGAAAGAGAGAGAGAGAGAGATATTACCTCCAGCAGGGTCTTAATGCATAGTGTGCCCCTAGCCTCGGCCAGTCCAGATCATGGAAGCTTACTTAGCGAGGTCTCAGGATACAAACATGTAACCTTCCCATGTGAATCTGCCTGCAGACTCTTTAGGGTTCACTGCTTCACCACTGCCCAGTTGCAAAGGTATTGGTAAGAGTTATTTAATAGTGGTTCTAGCAGTAATCTTATTACTACCATACAATGTCACTACCACATCAATCATCCATCACTACTGCTGTTAGTATCTGACTTGCTGCCTCATAAAATAAAGGTTTCCTTTTTTATGTAATTTTCTTTCTTTCTTTATTATTTTACTTTTTTTCCATAGAGCACTTGCACTTGCCAGAGAGAGACAAAGAAAGTTGGAAAGAGGGAAAGTGAGAAATCACCCCTAAGAGGGATGGCCATGCTGCAATCTCTCTTTCTCCATTCTTTTCTTGAGATTTTGGGCTTGCATGCATACATGCCCAGCATGCTTTTCAAGCTGCCAGGTCTGGGACTCAAATGGCAATCAACATGTGGAAATTCTGTGCCTCAATAACCATACCACCTTCTGGCCAGTCCTATTTTTATCAACCTTCTACTGAAATAGATAATAATTTGATATGATAAGAGAAAAATAGATGCTTCATAATAGATTAATTTGATGTGATAAGAGGAAAATCGATAGTTGCTTATTATTAAATAGAAATTCAATGAAATTGCTGAGAGAAGATCACAATCAAAGGATATCTAAGATTTTATCATCCAGAAATGTTTAAATGCTCTCATTACATACTTCTATGTCCTTCTAAATGCATTGCTCAGTTTCATTTTTAAATTTTAGTTCTGCATTATTATATCAACATTTAATGATCACTACTAAATTCAAATAATAATAGAATAATTGTTGCCTCATATTATGAGCAAATAGCCATAACCAGTACAATATAAAAATTTTAATATATCATTTACTGTGTTTTCCAGGTCATTAATGAAGTCATATAGCAATAATATGACTGACCTCCAATGAGCAAAATGGCCACTTTCTTCTGTATTTGCAACTTATTATCTGCTATAATTCCTCACCATTAGCCTGTTTTCATGTGTTAAAATCTTTCATACTGAAACTCATGTAAATTATTTTGTGACCATTTTATTAGGCACTCTTATCACCTTTTTAGCTAAGAAACAAAACAAAAAAATGAAAATGTTATGACTCATATTTATGCAGTTTATCAATTCCTTTCATTTTTTCCAGAACTTACTTAGGTCTGTCTCATGAGAAGTGCATACAGTAAGCTTTTAGCTGTGATCAGCTAATTTTGCAAGCCTAATAATATTGAAAGTATGCATCGTTATCAATCAGTATTGGATAGGATACTTTCTGTTTCACCAAATAAGACCCAAATAAATACTATAAAATAAAAATATATTGCCTTATATAACTGGAAATTGTGGATTAAAACAAATCTCAAGCACAATAGTGTCCAAGGTGCTTGGATCCAAGAGCTAGCTCCCTCCCTCTCTCTCTTTCTTTCTATTCTGGTATGTTGTGACTAGTAGCTTTCTTTTGTCTGTGGACCTGCATTTCTTCAGGTGGAGAAGAGCCTGGACACTACTAGCTGTTGATTTGCATACTTCTAGCCTCATTACTTAGTCAAGACTGAGGGAAGCTGGGCTTAAACACAGTAGTTTATGCCTCTAATAGCCCATTTCAATCTTCTTTTAAGTTATTGCTGCTTCCCTCTTTCCATCACATGATTATGGTTGGACTTCCATTTACCAAAGTCCTGACCAAGTTTTCACAGGATAACTATACTCAGTCTCCTGGCCATAGTGATTGGTTCAGGCTGAGAAAACCTGATACATCGAGACCAATTGAAGACTTTTTGATGATTTTGTTTTGAGAGGGAAGTAAAGAAGTCAGGAATCTTAAATATAAACATTTGTATTATATTAGTACTGTAATATATTGATTCTGTCTGCAAATAGCTGCCCTACAGTAATTTGCATAATGATTTTATTTGCTTGACTAAATCAATAGACATCAGGTAATTATTGATAATTCAATTAATCTAAATTGACAAGCACACATTGAGGATGTACTACATACCAGGAATCATTCTGAATGCTATGAACTTTAACATGAGAAGATAGAAGCACTTTCTTTAGACACAGGCCTGTGTTCACTTAATTTTTATGGTAATTGATAAAGATGTTTCCTGAGTAATGCAATGATCATCAACCTTATCGAATTCAAAGTATTTATAAAATAAATACTTTATAACACATCCTTTAATCTCCTAAAT